>NC_068362.1:38593784-38821284 GCF_020536995.1 Dreissena polymorpha | reverse complement strand
CTGCTGCTGCTACTACTACTACTACTACTTCTACTACTACTATTATTACTACTACTACTACTACTACTACTACTACTACTACTACTACTACTACTACTACTACTACTACTACTACTACTACTACTACTACTACTGCTAGAAATACTACTGCTACTAATACTACTTCTACTACAGCTACTTCTGCTACTACTGCTACTGCTGCTACTCCTTCTACTGCTGTTACTGATGTTACTCCTGCTGATGCTGCTACTGCTACTACTGCTGCTACTGATGTTGCTGCTGCTACTGCTGCTACTGATGCTGCTGCTACTGCTTCTACTGCAGCTACTACTACTACAGCAACTACTAATACTGTTACTACTGGTACTGCTGCTACTACTGCTGCAGCTGCTGCTACTGCTGCTACTACGCTGCTACTACGCTGCTACTGCTGCTTCTGCTGCTGCTACTGTTGCTGCTGCTACTGTTATTGCTGCTACTAGATTCCGCTATTTTTACTTAAGCTGAAAAAGTTACTATAACACCTTGTTTGCAGATGAAAAAAATACTCCCACACCGGTCGACACACGACATTCAAGCAACATTTTCTCGACGCTCTCTCTCAATCTTGACTGTCAACTGAGTTGTCGCGCGTCATATTGTGCGTCGAGAGAATCGACCTAGTGATTTTAGGTCGACATAAATTTTCGCGATATATCATATTGACTGTCGACTGATTTGTCGCGCGTCGAGAGAATGTCGAGTCTCGCGCTCGAAGGTCGACACACGACATTCAATCGACTTTCAAGCGACATTTTCTCGACGCTCAATACGACGCGCGACAAATCAGTCGACAGTCAAGATTTTCTGTGATATTTTTTTTTCTAAAACCCAGCGCGATATACGACACTCAAATATTAACTGTCGACTGATTTGTTTCGCGTCGAGAGAGCGTCGAGAGAATGTCACTTGAATGTCGTGTGTCGACCTCGAAGGTCGACACGCGACACTCAACTTTGCTCTATCCGGATTCCGTAACTAGGGGTATGTATCGTTTCATTTGTTTGCTAGTGGATATTATTAAAAATTTATTTCAATTGTATGGTGGGTTTTTACATCAGGATAACATAAAACTATTTTTTTAAATGTATGGGGCACATGAATAAAGAGCGCAATCAGGATTCATCATCATCATCGGTAAGAGGTCCTTATTACAATAAATACTAATTCTCCGGCATGAAATTTTGTGTTTCGTTATGACTTTTTCGTTTTTCGTTGAAAACCCACGAAATCAATTAAAATTAATGCCCAACGAAAAGAGATGATTTTCAGTAAATATATTTAACCCCCAGCGTCATTAGCAGCATCGTTACGAGGTGCTTCATAAATGGTTAAGTGACCAGTTGCCAAAATAGGAGACACAACTTTCTACCTACACAAACAAGTGGCTAAACCTCAACGCTATGCCATTTTACACAGGTTTTAGAGCGCCCAAACATCACACTTGTATCAGATTCATTCACGAGGGATCGTCTAAATGACAGTTGTATCCCCGGCGTGATCCTACCGTCGTCTGTAGCACTCAGCAACTATCTGGAAGAGAGGGACCAGATATGAACCGGGTGTCAAGTTAACGCTACTTTTCTGGTCCATTGCGGATCTACTCAGTGGTATACATGGACATATTAGCGCTTCTTTATTATTGCCTGATATTTCGTGCTTGCTAAATGCAAATACATTTTATAGTGGTTGTTTTTCGTACGATTGAATAAGAAGTTGCAGTCCAAAGAACTGGCCAATACGTACGATAATTCTCCATCTTAAACAAGGAATAATACCAACTTCTACCAGTATATCTCGAATGAAAGTCGTACAATAAGATTTCGAGATGTCCTTTGGAACTTCATTAAAACAAATATTTTAGTCCTAGAAAAACATAATATGATACTCTCTATTTCTTGGTATTTTTGCTGTATATAGTGTATCTATAAATAACTAAGTTCAAAATATTACTTAAATAATACTATGTTGAATTTTATGACACTTTGTTTTTAACCAACCCAATTTCTACTTGGCTGAAACTACTTACATTTAATGGAGCTCTTCCATAGATAACAAGTTATAAAAAATAAGTGTCTGTAAAAGAATACTTATTTAATCTTGTTTAAACTTTAAACACCTTTACTGCATCTTTACTAGAAACGAAATTTTCATATTTTGAGAAATTGAATGTTTTTGGTGATTGTATGGACCGTAAATTCCGTATAGATAATGGTGAAGGTGGGAATACAGTTGAAAACCTGGTTAATAAATATAATAGCTGGACCGCTCTGATTAAATATTCATCCCAAGTTGCGATAGGTCTAAAAGTGAAAAATAATTGCGAAGTTTTTTACATGAGACATCTTTGACATCTACGTTCGTTATATACGTCATTGCATTGTTAGAAGTGCATATGAATTGATCTACATGTATTTATTTTATGCTTTCCAGTTGTTTATAGAGAAATATCAGTGAAATAAAACTGGTATTTCACTGTTTTAAACAGTGAAAAATAACAGTGACAAATAACGATATTTGTTACTGTTTAACTGTGAAATGACGTCATTTTTTCATCGATATGACGTCATAAATCCAGCGAAATTCTCCAGTAAAACTCTTTTGCAATGTATATAAACGGTGTAAAAAGCATAACATAAAAAGAAAATTTGTTGGATTCGATCGAATATCGATTTTAATTCACTCGTGATCATAAACAATACATATTTTCACTCGTGGCTGCACCACTCGTGAAAATATTATTTTGTATGATCACTCGTGAAATAAAATCGATATTCCATCGACTCCAACAAATATCCTTTATATATTGCTCGTGTTGGAAGTGGCTG
The DNA here is from genome assembly GCF_020536995.1 of Dreissena polymorpha. Taxonomy (NCBI): domain Eukaryota; kingdom Metazoa; phylum Mollusca; class Bivalvia; order Myida; family Dreissenidae; genus Dreissena; species Dreissena polymorpha. Next base: position 38,818,417 of record NC_068362.1, on the reverse strand, counting down.
TCCGGTTATCGAGGTGGTTGGCACACGCTGGTCGCATATAGGCAATCTGGGTTCAGTCACCGTTCCCGGCAGCATGATGTGGGTTTTGTTGGTGGTCACCATACCGGGAAGGTGGAATTTCCTCCGCCCCCCCCTCCTCCCCACACAGAAAGAGACCACACAAAAATAGAAATTTTCAGCACAAAAATAAAAGCTGGAAACTGCAGCAAAGTATTCGTCCGAACATTCGCGAGTCGACTAAGTTTATTATGTTGAGTGCTTGGACACACTCACATAATGCAGCCTCAGGCGCAGAACGACCTCATAAACTTCAAAATACACATCCAATCATTTATAAGTAGATGATACCCAAGTTTTATTAAGAAATTAGAATATTTATTTATTGACCGGTCGCCATGGCCTAGTGGATAAGGCGTCCGCCTCGAGATCGGGAGGTCGAAGGTTCGAGCCCCATGGGAAGCGTTTGCCGAAGGATGGATGTTTGTCATGGGACTTGTTCCGAAATGGCCGGTTCGTGAGCCGTTAGCTAGTTTAAAATGAATGGTTACCGACTTCTATCCGCCTGGCCTAGTGATAGAAGATGGGAGGTACATGGTAACACACAAAAAGTGTCTCATTAGTCAAATTAGCTGGCCCTTTCAATAGGGATGACACTATAATAAAACAAGAGCTGTTAGAGGACAGCGCGCTCGACTATTCGAGTGCTTGACAGTATAACGTAAGCCATCATAGGGAAATTGTTCATATTCATTAATTCATTAGACGATCTTTAAAAAATAAAAAAAGGAAAAAAAACTTTTTTTTTGGGGGGGAGCGGGGGGGAGGGGGGGTAGGGGGGGTGAGAGGGGGGTATAATGTGGTGTGTGGTTATTTATTACATGATACTTAAAACATAAGGGGGGAGGGGGTTGAGAGGGGGGTTTAATATGGGGTGTGGTAATTTATAAGATGATGTTTAAAAAATTAAAAAGATTGGGGAGGGGAGGTTGGGGGGGAAGCGATTCTGGGTTGGGCGTGGGGTATTGTTTGGGATGGAATCCATTGTGGTATTCAGGTAAGTGTTGTTTTGTCTAAGTAATAATAAAATGTGATCATAAATGAAGAAGTTATGGTAATTTCAGCAAAATGTTCAATTATCTATGTGTAAAAGGGGCCATAAGTATGTCAAAATGCTTGATACAGTGGTCTGCTCCTGTTTATAGGTTGGGGTAATGTTGGTAAACAAGTATGCAACATATAAAAGCAATATGTCAAAAGATATAGGAAATATTTGGGGTAGTACGCAAACTTTAACATAGATTTATCAATAATATGCATATTCTAAGTATAAAAGGGGCAATAATCATGACAAAATGCTTGATAGAGTTGTCTGCTCTTGTTTATAGGTTGGGGTGATGTTGGTAAAAAAATGCAAAATATCAAAGCAATATGTCAAGGGACAATGAAAATAAATGGGGTAGTACGAAAACTTAAACATTTGCTGCATATTCTAAGTGGAAAAGGGGCCATTATTATGACAAAATGCTTGATAGAGTTGTCTGCTCTTGTTTATAGGTCGGGTCATGTTGGTTAACAAGTATGGACATTTTGAAAGCAATATGTCAAGGGACAATGAAAATAATTGGGGTAGTACGAAAACTTTAACATTTGCACGCTAACGCTAACACTAACGCTAACGCCGACGCTGGGGTGAGTAGGATAGTTCCACTATATATATTTCATATATAATAGTCGAGCTAAAAAAAACTTTTGAATCCGGTGTTATCTTCCATGTGTGTTGGATTCGGAGTTTCAGGACAGGAACTTGCAAAACTGTGTAAAACCAATTGTAGCTATGATGATGCAAACCACAGGATAACATCGCAACTGGACTTCAATTGTCTGGATTTAACTCACAAATGGCATTATAAGTTATTATAAATGGTTGCTTAATCAAATACTGGTGCAAGACATGTTGTTTCTCTTATGTAAGGCTGTTGGCCATTTCTGTTATTGAATAACTCGTAAAAATGGTGACAAAGTTATTATTAATTAATCCAAATTCAACAAGAGATTCTCGGTCGGAGAAAGATACCCCTACCCCCACAAACAGGGCCTTGACACCCATCACTCAATCCTTTGATGACATAGCAAACGGAAACCAATTTAGCACTTTACAATCTAACAATTGAACTAGTGACACCAATTTAAATAGGGATAATCTACTTCCAATGTCAATGCACATGTGAAGTACCAAGCCATTTTGTCAATTTGTTGACGATTTATTTATCTATAACAATTTTAACACTTATTGTGACAGTACCTTGACCTAATGACCCCAATTTCAATAGGGGTCATCTTCTTCCAGGGCCAATGCACGTGGGTAGTATCAAGCCAATCGGTCAATTATTTGACCAGTAATTGATAAGAAACAATTTCCACTTATTGTGACAGTGACCTTAACCCTTGACCTAGTGAATCCAATTTTAAAAGAAGTCATCTACTTTCCAAGGTCAATACACACGGAAAGTATCATGCCAATGAGTAAGCTCTTTGACAAGTTATTAATAAAACAAGATGTGTTTGTGAAACACAATGTCCCCCTATATGACGTTTGACCTCGAAGGATACCCTTGACCTTGTGAAGGATAACCTTGACCTTGACCTTTCACCACTCAAAATGTGCAGCTCAATGAGATACACATGCATGCCAAATACCAAGTTGCTATCTTCAATATTGCAAAAGTATTCATAAAATAAGCGATTTGGGCCACATATATTTGACCTCTGACCTTGAAGGATGACCTTGACCTTTCACCACTCAAAATGTGCAGCTCCATGAGATGCGCATGCATGCCAAATATCAAGTTGCTATCTTTAATATTGCAAAAGTATTTATTAAATAAGCGATTTGGGCCACATATATTTGACCTCTGACCTTGAAGGATGACCTTGACCTTTCACCACTCAAAATGTGCAGCTCCATGAGAAACACATGCATGCCAAATATCAAGTTGCTGTCTTCAATATTGCAAAAGTATTCATAAAATGAGCGATTTTGGCCACATATATTTGACCTCTGACCTTGAAGGATGACTTTGACCTTGACCTTTCACCACTCAAAATGTGCAGCTTCATGAGATACACATGCATGCCAAATATGAAGTTGCTATCTTCAATATAGCAAAAGTTATTGCAAAATGTTAAAGTTGGCGCAAAAAAACCAACAGACCAACAGACCAACAGACCAACAGACAGGGCAAAAACAATATGTCCCCCACTATTATCACTATTATAGTGGGGGACATAAAACAATCACACTTATTGACAGTGAACTTGACCTAAAGATCCCAATTTCAATAGTATCAAGTCAATCGGTCAATTCGTTGACGAGTTATTGCTCGGAAACGATTTTCACACTAATTGTGACAATGACCTTTGACTCCAATCTCAATAGGGGTCAACTACTGTCCAAAACCAATGCACATGTGAAGTATCAAGCCGATCAGTCAATCTTTTGACGAGTTATTGATCGGAAACAAACTGGTCTACCGACAGACAGACCAACATCCAGCAAAACAATATACCGCATCTTCTTCCTAGGAGGGGCATAATGAATTCAACTGTACACAAACAAATAAGTAAACAATTAATTAACACTCATATATTGTCACAAAATAACAAAAACATATATTTTGTACAATTTATTCACACACATATGCATATAAATGTTAACGTTCACATTTTATCTTGAAATAATGACAATTTATGCAAATGTATATGAAATTCATTAAATGTCACATAACAATATTCATAACAATTTAATAAAGATCGCTTTAAGTATGACTTTAATAGTAACAAACAAGTCAGCAGATGTCTTCATTACAGGGCTTGCAGCATGCCTGAAGTGCGGAGCATTCAGTGTGAGAGAATATATAATGTAACTTATTTTGTTATAAAGATATTTATATGAGTTGCGCTCTGGGAAAAGGATGTTTAATTCATGTGCGTAAAGTGTCAGCCAGATTAGCCTTTGCAGTGTGTACAGGCTAATCAGGGATTACACTTTCCACATTTATAGTATTTTTGTTTAAAGGAAGTCTCTTCTTTGCGACAATAAACTCAGTTTAGGCAAAGTGTTGTTCCTTAAAAGCCTGTGTGTACTGCACAGGCTAATCTGGAACGACATTTTACACACATGAATTTACCCCCGTTTTCCCAGAGTGAGTCTCATAAACAATTAAAGTGAACTCATTCAGTAGCCAGCAAGCCACGTAATGACTTGATTGCCATGTTTCCCTGTTGTTCTTGCAGTTCAATACCAAACAATGATCAAAGATGCTTGATAAACATGACTTACGAAAACTTAATTTTAAATGTACTGGGATAAGCCATGTAGATACCAACAGTGAACAAAAGTACACCAGTACTTTGTATTGGAAATTCTGACATCATTCTGTTTTTCATTTCACCTCAAAAACTTTACAAATCAGTATTTGTAAGTTAACTATCACCACTATCACACACGTCATTCCCAGGAAACATTGCCATAAACATCCTAACCATGCACCCTATTTTAATCACGCATTCCTCCTCTTCCCTTTATCTTTGCCTCCTGACTTAAACCGCTTAAACTTTCCTGACTTAAACTTAGCACCCCCTGCGCCCCCTCCTCCATTCTTGTTGTTATTCCACTTCTTCTTCTGCCCAAACTTCTGCCCTTTCCATCCCTTATTCTGCTTGCCTCCAATGCTGCCCCCCCCCTCAGAATTAACTGACGAATGTGCCCCTTTAGCGCTGCTATTATTTATAGGTTTTCTAGAAGACGGTCCCTTTGTTTCTAGGCTATGGTACTTTGTTGCTAGGTGACGTTCCCTTTTTTAAAGATGAATTATTGTCCTTTATTCACTGTATTTTTATTTTCACGTTCATTAACGTCTGCCTCAGTGCTGTCTGCTTCAGCTTTTACTGCAATAGGATGGTTGTATTTTTTAATAAGACTTATAAGACTGAAATATACATTTTTAAAACCTTAGTCTGTAATAATAACACATGAAATTGAGATTGTGTCTTGGTGAAATTATCATATTTAACACCTATGTTGATGTGCGAACCAGTTTTCTGACTTAAACCTTCGGGTCAAAACATTTTTAAAAGATATTTAACAAAACAAATATATTTTACAACTTAATTTCCTTTAAGATATTGTTATTGTATTTGTATGGTTTTAGAGAATGTGAACATAATTCTTAGATTTCAAAATCAAGTCTGATGACTTGAACCCACAGAAATATTTACACGAATTGGAATAAAGATATTTCACAATGAATTGTGAAATGACTTATTCTCATTAATGTCTCATGTTTGTTTATTTCAGGCAATCATGTAGCTAAAAAGGCAGGTTGACAAAAGTACATTTGCCGGAAACTTAATTTACAAAAGAAATGAAATATAGCGCAAACTCCTTATATATCCCTCGAGTTTTTCCCTCCATTATCTACATGTGTATAACCTACCCTCCACCTCCCCATGTGTATAACTTCCCTCCATTCATAAAATGTTATTGGAGAACTTCTTCAATTTCGCCACGAAGAACCCGTCCAGGTTATGTGTGGGGGTAGAAACGTTTTGTCAGCTTCAGACTCGGATGGAAGCTGTGCTTCTCAAAACTGGAAACAATGTCATTTAATGAAATGTATATTGTTTGCCATATATATTGTGTTTCTTGTGTACATTTAGAGTGTACATTTTTGTCATCATTAACATTCAAACTTTCTTCGCTTTTTTATTTGTAGGGGGGTGGGCAACACAAATCCACAAAAATAATTGCCCCACGAAAAATATAGTTATCAAAGCAAAGTAATCTGACATGAGTTCTTACCAAGTATCCTAACACAAGTCTCACGCTTTTGACAACTGAATAAAATACTTATAAAAAGGAAATTTGGGCTCATACAAATGAAGAAAATAATTATATATTTACAAGATTGTACAAGAAGAATGCCATGCCGTTTGTGTAAATAAAGTCTTATGAAAGAGAGTGAATTAAAGTATTTTTTAAAGCAAAATATACCAATTTAAATAATAGGATAAACACATTCATTTATGGGTGTGAACCTATGAAGATAACATGAAAATTTGTCGTGCTGAAAATGACTAATTGTTTTTTGACAAAGTTGTACAAATCATTTGGTAAAGCCATCCTTCCCAAAGTCGAGACCGGTTGGAACCAATTTCAAATTGCGTTTCTTCAATGCGTTGTCTATCACCCATTCATTCTCCTCCAACTAAGAATGACCAACATGAAACATTTGAGCCGGGGTTAAACGCATGTGCCTAAAGTGTCGTACCTGATAAGACTGTTAATAGTCTGCACATGCTAATCAGGGATAACACTTTCTGCTTGTGTGGTATTCGTGTTTCAATTAAGTCACTTCTTTGTAAAAAATGCAGTATAGGCAGAAAGTGTCATCCACAATTAGCCAGTGCAGATTATACAGGCTCAATTGGGACGACACTTAACGTGCATGAATTAAACCCCGTTTTATCCGAGTGAGGCTCATTTATAGAAGATTTTCCCCTGAATGCTTGCATTAATAAATGCGTGATCTTACTGAATTAAGCGATTTGACTATACGACACAATTTCGCTATAAGCATCAAGTTCAAATTAAGTTTACAAAATGGAAACGAGCTGTATATTACTGTTTTTATGGTAAAGCCCGATCTTTTTTAGACAGTCATTTTGATTTTGAAAAAAATTAATTGTTCCAATTTAGGAACAGTTGTACCAATTAAGGAAAAGTTGTACTACTTCTCAGTAAAATACTGCATTTAGAGGTCAGGGCTCATATTAACCAAGTTCGTATCGGAAAGCAAATAAATATTCCTTAATTTTAACTTCCAAAAGTCGTTGGCTATTGTGTATGCATGGCTTTTAAAATGCCTTAAGTTTCAGTGTATTGCCATAATCAGTAACCCTTTTATCCCTTAGATACGTATTTCGATGCAGTTGTAGTCCCTTACAAAGTTACATCTATTTAAATACCTTTCTAACTCATTTCAAGTTTTAAAGACTCCATTTCCAACCCATAAATACTGATGAACAGCAAACAGCATACAACCTGAACAGACTCCGTTTTAGAGACTGCAAACTCAGCATTGCCACACCAAGCAATACACTTCGTATTTCCTTGATCATTTCGTGCGCAAGCGTATATGGTAGAATGGGTGCATCAAAGATTTTATTTGACAAGTGCACTAACTTGGGAGCCAACGGGTGGCATTATGACTTTCTGTAATTTCGTGCATGCAAAAGTCGCCGTGGAAAGCCTGTAAATGGTGACCTAATTCCAACATACTAAGCACTTATGTAGAGACAGACGAGGGTGTTACGCTGGTTGAAGCGTCGGTTGTTGCAAGCGTAGCTGAAACGTTACTCGCATTCATAGTCGAAGCGTCACTTTATTTATGCGTAGTTGACATGCCACTTGTTAACCTACTGGAAATTCGGTTTAACGGTCACATTTTTATTGTAAAGATTAACATGAAGCTTAAATGAAATGCAGTTTTCATCGAGTCATTTTACAAATTTCATTTCTGAACTGCATGACACTCCTCACTATTGCCTACTTTAAACAGCATGCCACGGCAACAACGAGAACCAATAATATGCCAATAAACAAAGTAAACCAGTACCTTAGTTGTTACATACAAAAGTTAAGTTTGGTCAATTGGCAGTATCATCTTAATCTTCTCGTCACAAAAATGTAATTTGTGATCTGTTGGGGGTATGGCATATTATAGGTAATTGACACGGTTATTCAACACGCGATATTTATCAGATCAGAACAATATAATACCTAATTGCACCCAGGCATCATTACAAAGATTTTATTGGGATTTTGGTCTGCCTACTTGAAGTTTTGTTAGCCAAATATCCTGAGTAAATTCTCGCAATTATAAAGTGTTTCGTAATGCCAATGATATAAAGTTTATATGTCCTTGTAAAATCTGATCCAGTTTTCGTCGTTTATCCTCTAAATGAATTTATAAATGGTAAGAGTTAATGTTCGTCATCAAAGATGCATCAACAGCCGTCTGGCAATCGTTATAGTTAAATCTTATTTAAAAGCGATTATTGAAAGTAATTTATTACAAAAAACTTTCGAAAGAAGGTACTCTTTGTTTTGGCGGTCATAACAGTTTTACATGACATGTAAGAGCTGGAAACTTGCTCAAAAGATGATAACAATGTCAATAACAGTGACCAGGTATGTAGAAACAAGTTATTAATTAAATTTAATAATAGTTAATATTTTTCACTATTTCCAATTTTATATTTGACGTGTCAAAAGTAAAGTGTTCGAAAGATGAACCATAACACGTGTAAAGGCTGTAAGGGAATCGTTCACTTATATGTTAAATCATGCATTTTTAAAGTCAGACCATGACCACTATTGAAATGACGGTATAAATCGATAAAAATAATTCACTCTTTGCATATTTTTCCAACGTTGGACTAGTATAAGTTTTAAGATTTTGCAGAAAATTGGTCCTAAAAACGAAAAGTGGACATCAATATGCAACAGTCCTTGGCTTTAAAGCAGACACAATTTGGCTTTTTTTTGCAAGTGCTTGCAAAACGTTTATGCGAAAACTTATAATGAACGAAAAAATCAAGCGTCATTGTCAATAACAAGCGATCATACCATTGGAAGTCATTGTGATATAAATAGCGTGGGGACAAATAAACTTAATGTGGGATCCAAGCCTTGTAAACAGCGTACAACCAATGGAGATTCGAAACTAGACAGTTTGAAAGAACGCAAAGCTGGAGTGACCAATCAGATATAAACAAACAAAAGTGAGTTGGACGGCGATGAGGTCAAACACGAGATCAACGTGTGTTTATTGAATTTACGAGGACCTACTGGTAAACAATGTAACAAACTTGACAGTATGAAAATGAAATTATTATTCAGTTATTATGACATTTTATTTCTGACCGAAACATCGGCAAATAATACTTTTAATTATAATGTTGAGAATTTTACATTTTATACTTTACACAGAAAAAAATTAAATTAATTAACAAGTTCTAAAAGAAATAATGGTGGAATTTATATGTATGTTTATGAAAATAATTTAAATGTAACATTTATTACAAGTGAAAGTGATTTGATAATGTGGATAAAACAAGATGGTAAATTATTTAATTTAATCTATAATGCACCATTGTGTTTTATTTGCAATGCACCACAAGGTAGTGAAAGACCGTACCAGTCAGAGAAGAATACTTTTAATGGATAAGAGATGACATTCATCATTTTAAAAATATGTATGAGAATAATACATGTGAATTCCTTATATGTGTCAATGTTAATGCCAGAGTTGGGGAAGGATCAGATTTTGTTTTACATGACGCTGTTCATGTCTGAGTAGAAATTATGTTACCTGATGATTATGTACACGACGTAAACTTACCAAGATGTAACCTTGATAAAACTGTAAATGAATATGGGAAGTCATTTTTGGATTTTCGTAAAATGTTAGGTTTAAGAATAGTGAATGGTAGACTAGATTCAAATATCGGAAATATAGGAAAACACACAAGCGTAAGTTCACACGGTTGTAATGCTATTTTTAAAAAGCTAGTTGACAATACATATTGTGTTGAAAAAACTATTTTTAATGCTGCATATGTTGATACTGAATGTTAATATTTATAACATGTTATTATATGAATCTAAATGTGTACCGACAATATCCCTCACAAGACAAATAGACAAATCATGGTAGAATCTAGGAGTCTTTATTAAAGTACAATTAGACAAAAGAAATGTTTATGATAACAATCAAACAATAAAATAAGAAAATACAAGACTTACAAATACAAAACTTTACAGAAAAAAATGTTTATATATGCAAAGAGAATATGCTAGCAATAGGTAGAGTTTTTAAATTATTTTTAATCAATAAATGATCCTAACTCTTGATTTTATCAAGCTGGTGAATATGTTTTGTTTTATCAGGACCGGTACTTAAATGGCGAATTAAGTATAATGTTTAGTGAGTGAAATGTAGCATTTACTGATAAAAAAGTCATAAATGCTTTGAAGCAAATAAATAATGGCAGTTATTATCTGCTTAATGAGGTTGCTTTTTTTTTAATTTTGAATTAGTAGTACACGTTTTGTTTTAAGTTGTTTGTACTTCGTTAAATACCTACTTTGAATTGGACATTTTCCTGAAGGATGGTGTGAGGGTGTTTTGTTCCGTTACATAAAAAGATGATACACATGATGTGAATATTTACAGAGTAATAATATTATTAAGTACTTTTGGGAAATTATTCACAAAGGTCATTAACAATAGGCTTAACTATTGGGCTGAACAATATCATGTCTTCATAGAGACAGAGACAGAATTCAAGCAAAATGAACTGTTGATGACATTTCTGTATTACACGGTGTCATTAATTATTTATTTAATGAACTAAAACGATTGTTAAACATATCTGTTGATTGAGCCAAAGCGTTCGAATATTTGGTGAGGGATATCATGTGGTATCAACAGTTGAAGCTAGGCGTTAGAGGAAAAATGCTTGATATCATAAAATCTATGTATTCAAATGTAAAATCAATAATAAAATTAGGTAACACAATAAATAATGAATAGTGTTCCTGTTTTTTTAGGAGAAATACAATGAGAATTATTATCACCATTCCTATTGTCTACTTATTCCAATGACTTAGAAGAACATTACATGTGAAATGGTTTTAAAGGAATACATATTGGTATGCTAAAATAATTTTGTGTTGTTATATGCAGATGAAATATAATTATGGCAGAAACTGAGGAAGAACTAATCAAAGGTTTGTCTATGTTAGAGGAATATTGTGATAGGTGAAAATTATGTGTTTACGAAAATAAAGGTTATGGTTTTTCAAAAAAGGGGAATCATTAAGTATGGATATTAGAATTTTGTATAAAGACCACGAATTAAAAATTGTTTAATAATGTACATACTAAGAAATTGTTTTCATTACTGGATGATCGTTTGCACATACGTTTGAAATACTTGCAGGCCAAGCCTCAAAGGCTGTATTTAAGCTTAACTCATAGTAAACAAATTATCCAACAATTTCAATACATACCAAATTAAAGTTTCTTAATCAACTTTTTTATCCATTTTAAATTATGAAACAGAACTCCGGGGCTTCACTAAGTCAATGATAGTTGAAAGAGTTCACTTATTTTGTTATGCAAAATCTACTTGGCGTGAAAATTCAAACACAGACAAATTTACTATATGGGGAATTTGCAAGAACACCATTGATAACTAAAATAACCATTAATGTAATACGGTTTTGGTTGAAAATTAATCAGTAAGAAGTATGTAAAGTGTATTTATAACCACATGTGTGAGAATTAAAAAAATAAACCAAATAGACATCATTGGGCAAAGTATGTTTACAATCTGTTGCAGACCATAGGCTTTCAATTTGCATGGGTAAACCAAGGTGTAGGTGATGAACGGTGTTTTTAGTCTTTTTGCAACGCAAATAGGCTTTTTTAATACCTCATTTCAAAATCACAGGGGAAACATTTGTCTTTTTTCAAGCCTTTCCTGATTTTGGGCAGACGAAATAGATATTTAACATTGTATTTCGTAGTTCTTACATTTTTTCATTTAGGAATTTTTTTCTAACATTTTCTTCCGAGAAAATTGCTTACACCATTTTTAGTGAATTTTTCTAAGACCGTTTTAAGTTAAAAAACGTTCTTAGAAACTAAAACAAATTTCGTTTGCAAAACAATTAATTCTGTTATTGGCAAAAGCAAGTGCTCTTACGGATTTACGCATGCGCGTTAAATACTACGTTTTATGTAAGCGTCTGTTTTCATTTGTTAAAAAATAGTTTTATACAGATCTGTATGTGCTTAAATTTTGAATGGTTTGGGTGATTATTTATAAAGTGATTTAAATGGAAAGATTATCTATTTGGCAACAATTGACTAGAAATATTGGGATTCCATTATTTTCATTTTTAGAAAATTACCATCAACAAGGCAAACTTAAAAGAATTACGTTCCTTGAAAACAATGGAGAGAATTATATAACTGCTTCATGCGATTAAGGGGACTTTAATTGCTTGGCAATAGTCTTGTTCTTCATTAAAAAATCTTTTTTATAGCCTTTTACATTTTCATTCAGACAACTAATCCTTTAACATTTACTGCAGAAACTTCCCTGTATCTTGCAAGTAGACTTTCAACGCCATCGGCACTCTCGTTTACCCTTGGAAAAGTCTAGATTAAATGGGACATTTATCCACAATTTATGTCAGAACTTAATGATTCTACAAGAGAAATAAGTTACAGGCAATTGTGTAAACATTTTGGTATAAATAAGTTTAGATCTGATCTATGTAGAATAAGGGTTTCATCCAAAAGATTAGAAATCGAATCAGGCATATAACATAAACCTGAAGCTATACCTTTTCATGATAGAAAATGTCAACATTGCAAAGTTTTTGAAGATGAATATCATGTTTTATTAGAATGCTCCTTATATGATGATGTTAAGAAATTGTATATAAATCCATATTACTGAAAAATACAAAGCATGATAAAGTTTTTTTAATTAATGCAATCGGATGATACAAATATCAACATAAACTTAGCTAGGCATGTACCAAAGCATTTAGTAAAAGAAACCTGTAAAAATATGAATATGATTTATTGTATATATTTCATTAATTAAACTTGACTTCGTGCTCTCTTGTAGATTCGCATTTGTTGTTTTGATGTTATCATTATAGCATTACTTGTTCAATAGATTCTACATTATGTAATCCTAGACCTTTTCATGTATTGATACTTTATTTAACAAATTATGAAAATCAATACTGATCACAATTCATGCCTTTTATATACGTTACTATGTTTTGATCATGTATACTCATGGACTGTATGTCTATTGTATAAATTGAATAAACCAAAACCAATGAACAATGATTGTGGCGGTAATTAAAGTGTAGCTGTGACAAGGATAAGGTAATTGTTCCCTGTTTTGTTATGGATACGATTTCAAAATAAGGCCTTACTTTGTGTGATACATAAATTTATAGACATAATTATGTTTAACAAATTCATGGACTATACAGATGAAAAATAATAAAAAGTGATACAATATGTTTTAAATTACTGATGAATAACCAATCACGCATACAAAAGAGGTGGGTATAAAATTTACCCCGGCCTGCTGATTAAACTTCAACCTCAAGTGTGAGGTTGAGTGCTCTAAAACCGGTTTAAACTCCCAATGCTTTGCATTGACCGTTCCAAGGCGGTGACCCCAGCTTTATGCTTATATGTGTTAATGTTTGTTGTATTTTGCTGTTTTGTGCTGTTTTGTACTGTTTTGGTATTTGGTCACTTGCCTTAAATAAAGGGCCAACTAATTGTACATTATGAGAATGCAATACTGCTCCAGCAGCTGGAGCTTCACTTCTTTATATTTGTTTAAGACCATTAAAACTGTGTTATTTTTATTGAAATCAACTTCAAGTACTTACTATTGTATGGTTCCACATGATTAAGCCTATACAATGCAGTTATTCGTAACAATCAATAAGTCAGTCTTCCAAAGCCACGACTGAAACAGTTTGAACTGTATATGTGTTTATTAAGTTAAAGCACAGCTATATCTATTGGACGAAATTTCATTCACTAATGTTTCAATTTGTTACGTTTGACTGTTATTACTTTTATGGGTTTTGCAGACAATAGGTCGTAGAAACAAAACGTTATTGAAGTTGTAGTCGATCCGATGCGTCCGGTGAAGAAATCTGCCAGAACAATTGCTAGAATATACAGAGGAAAGGGAATGACAGAGGTCAAAGAATCCCATGGTCGAACAGCTTCAGGAAGCGTATGTAAAATATTGTATGTCTTTAAGAAAAGCAGCTAGAGAATATGTTTAATTTTATGCATTGTGCGCGACACAGTGAATAAGTGTCGACACTTTCCCATTTTCTCGCACACGCCCACTAGTTGACACCAATATGCACCAGTTAAAGATTGGAGTCCTTGGCTTTAAAATAGAAACAATTAAAACTTTTAAAAGCACAATATCAGAGACGATGCAATTATGGCGAAACATTTGTCCGTCAGAAATATCTGTCCGATAAAAATGTATAGTTAAACCGACTGCAATAATGTAAACATACTTATTTCGTATATACCTGTTCTGATTTTTTTACCGCTTGCTATACGATTAAACAGTAAATTTAGATATTGAAAGCATTTTGTCTTTAATATCACACCATTCTTACTTAAGGCAAGAAAATGAAAGAAATCAACCATTGTGGTTAAAGAACTATCTAAATATCGGGACGATAATATCCAATGATAGTTAATGGTCATTATTTCAGAACGTGTTTGATGAATTTTGTGCTAAGAATTGATGTATAATTCTCCAGAGTACAGGCTAGAAATCATTTATTTTACGTCGCCATAGGCTTTATAAATACACTTCCGGCCAGGGTGACTTTCGTTTTTCATCTTTAGCAATCCACAATGATATTCCGACTTAAATAATAAAAACAAAATTAACGGCATAACACTGTCTTAAAAATCATGAACGTTTCTTTCTTGTGAAGAATAATTTTATTTGTGAATAAACAGATCTGCGTTAACATTTAATAAGTATTCATCTGAGTTATCATTTCCCAGTTCATCGATTTCGTATGATTTGTAAATCTGACGTAAAATAGACGTTTAATGATTTAACTACTCTGCATTCGGTTAGTTTACAAACATTGCGACCATAATAATCAGATTTATGTTTGACCGGTATTTTCATGGGAACTACGAAGTCACTTGTTTTATCACCACTCTAGATGTTTTCCCAGTTTCTCATATACATTGTAAAGATAAAAAGAACTTGTAATCAGGAAACGGCCTAAACATTTCCCCATAAGTTATAGGTTTTCAGTGCATAAGTTTGAATAACAACATATGCGTAGATGTTTTACTGTTATCGATAATAGCTCGTATAGAACTACTGTTCACCTATGGAGGAGTTAGATACAATATCATAATTATATATAATCTAACACAATGGTTATGTCTTCAGAAAAAGGTCAACATTATGACATCAGCGGCTCTTGTCAAAGCTCTAAGTTACATTGGCGTAACTGAGGAAACAATTCAATTAAGAAGTACAACGTGGCTTTTTATGGAAGCTTTGCAAATCATCACTCAACACGCACTTGGCCGATGTATATCATTAAGGAAGCCAAACCGAAGGTTCTACGACGGAGGGCATGGACTATGATTATCTAGAGTGTCATAGGGAATTGACGGTGATTCGGAATATCGCGGACAGGCAGTTTGAGCGATGGCAGCTATTAGTGGTTACGGACATGGCACCCCCGCCTCAGTGTTGCTGCCTGCAATGGCTCGTGCCTGTTCATTCTATATTTTTGACTGAGTGTACGTTTCCGTATTGTCATATTGATGCTCATGGGCGGGTATTCATGAAAAAAAATCGGCTGAAAATGTTTATCGCAGAGTCCGGCAAAGACTTTGGTGTTGACTTTATCAATCACTGTCCTTTGCTTGCCATCGGCGGTATGGTAGATATGGTCCACGCATTTCGCTGTGCAAAACTGCCCGAAGATATTAACTATTTTTTCCGAAGGCCAAAGCCCGGGCATTGGCCTAGAACAAAATTTTTGACACAGCTAAAGGATACCGGGATATTCTTTGTTTGGACTGCGCACGTTGAGAACACAACAAACTGGGACCCTTGCAAACACCTAGGAACATTAACAGTACAAACGTTCGGTAACACACAAGAGCTTTATTGGAGGTTATATACCAATTTGATGGAGCGTCTTTTGATGTTCGACCTCACAATAACGCAAATGAAAGTGTATGTAATCATGAAAATAATCAGAAAATAGTTTTGCAAGCAACTCGTTTGGGACCGTTTAAGCACGTTTCCTTGAAAACCATGTTACTGTATAGCATGGAAATGTCATCCTCCATGCATCTGGGAAGATGACAATGTTATCCAATGTTTACAATTTCGTTTGACAACATTAAGAAGGTGGTTAAAGGTGCGCTATTGCCCTCACTACACCGCGGTAAATGTAAATTTATTTGCTGAAAAACTTCGATGGAACGAGTGTCTGGATTTGATAGAATTGTTCACAGATATGATCCGTAACGATGTGTCTTGTTTGCATAATGTTAAAATGGACGACCTTGGTAACCGTATATCATCGAATTCCACAGAAAGTACAAATGGGCTTCCTTTCGAAGAATTGAATATCGTTGTTGCCAAAAAGATATCACATTGTATGATCGGTCAATCATGCAGATCTTTTTATATCATAGGACAGTTTGCAGCATTAGGCAAATCAAAAGTATTAAATGATCATGCCTTGTACATTCAAAACTTGGAGACCATTTATAAAACTAGCACCGGACACATTCATTCAGCAGTCTCTATTACATTACCATTCCAGTATTCCATTCAGGCTGTAATGAAGGCATCGCTGTGTATCGGTGAAAATCAAACATTTTCACAGGAGATTTTCACTCTGTGTGATAAGTCTCTGATGTCCGACGTGACATCGAGTCGCCTTAAGTTGGCGTCGATATATTTCTAAGCATTGCGTTGTGAAGAGGCTGCTGCAATTCTAAAGCAAGTAGATGCGTTCATTTCTACCAAAATAATATCGTTTAGCCCTTTCATTCATTACACAAATAATAAGTTCGGCTAAGAGATAATAGGATGCCGAAAAGAGGTCATAGACATCTTGCAAAAAGAGGTTGCGGTGTGTACGAATTTTAGCAGACACGAAATGAATTGTGTTCCTAGGCAGCTTGTCTCTGAGGTCTACAGAACGGTAACGGTGGAGGATGCAGTTTGCCGGCTTCATCGAGATTACTGGATGGACCTTGCAGTGGTTGATTCATTGCCATATATGTATTACCTACTGCATTTAATATTTCGAACTACTGGATTATTCAGCGACAAAAACGGTGCGCTTTAGAATCTCCTATATCAGATGTTTTCAAAAGACTCTATTCAATATCATATCGAAACCTCATTAAATCTGATTGGACATTATTGGGAGCAGGAAGGCAATTTGTCAGAAGCTTGGCGTGCCTATAAGTTGTCAGTGAAACTTCGAACGAAGAATAACGCCGCTTACTGGCACATGTTAAGAATTATGGGAGCGATTATTTATGGTCTTAAAATGTTATCATTGTGACAGTATGCTACTCAGAGTGCAAATATGCATGACAACGAGAGAAAATTGGAATTTTATGTTAAAGATTTTTAAGAATGGCTCATTGCAGTTTTTATCAAAGTTGTGGTGTTGTATATTATGTCCTGTATTGTGCTGCAAGATTTCTTTATCGCCTTAAACATAAATATTTGAGGAGACTGTTTAATGTTGATGAGAGATTTCCTATTGTCTATTTATTGTCAATCTTCATTTTTCTCTTGATTGCAGTGTGGATGCAGTTGAGGCGGATCGAGACTCCCTTTCAAGAAAAAGGTTTCAATAAGTGTCTGTTTAGATTCGTCAACTTATAAAAAGGTTGCATTATACCGACATTGCACAAGTTTCATAAAAAATGCTAAAAGAGTAATTTTTCTTGGTGAGATCAGAACGTAAAGGTTTTAGAACTGTAAAACGGCATGTATGTTTTGTTTTGTTGTTTTCATTGCCAATTGCCAAGGTATTCTGAATCCGAAATTAAAGTATAGGAAAGAATGTGCAAAACCTTTCTTCTCCGACATTCCTAATTGCCACAAACATTTTTCCTAACAAATAAATTACTGAAATCATTTTTATGTTCCTAAATATTGACAAAGCAAGATTGATTGAGTATATTGTATTCATAGATCGCTTATTATGCGCTAATTATAGTAAATGACATTGAACAAGTGGGATGAAAAAATATATGCACATACGCGTTGTTTTCTCAGTTCCGATAACCGGAAAATAGACACTAGTCATAAGTTATTTTTGAATGCAGTTAGAAAACGCAGAAATAAAAAACAAACTTTCGACATAATATGATGTATCGCTAATTAGAAATAGAAACGTATTTTAGTATCACTGTACTTTTTCCTTTAAGTCCCGGCTTTGCTTGCAAGGCAACCCACATTTGCACAAAGGACTTTGCCATACCCATTGCTGCAGTTGAGAACTGGAGATATTGCATTAACTTATGAAATATATCGTTTCTTCATGCACCTATCATAAACTACTTACAATTATAAAGAGCATGTAGTAGATCATTTGTAAACCAATAACAATGAATCATCTTTCCTTTTATTTATTTCAAATTTGAAATACAATTATATTATCTCAATATTTATTAACTTATTTTTATTGTATATGTTGTTATATGAATATGGGTTACGTCTGTTAATCGGTTTTCTTTTCAGCCCAATTTAAAATGTTTAAAAATCATTTTATGTCGGCGGCGCTTTCGTTCGAGTTATATCGCTTACAGCAATATTTGTTATTATCTTATTTCATTGATCATTCCGATTTATTTGTCTAATGTTCAGAAATAACTTTATGTATGAATGATGTGTTCTTATCTTACCGATCGACGTGAAACGAGTCGAGTTTATAAAGTGAAACCACAACAGTCCGTATTCAATAATTCTTTCTTTTCTTATGGAAAGATTATATAACCGAATTATGATCATTAAATGTCTGTTGTACATTTGGACCCAGCACTTAGACTTTGAATAAAGGTTAAAAAGGCACAGTTAATTTATTTTATTGTTTACCTTTCTAATAATAAATATTGATGCATATCATACGAATCAAGAAAGATCTATAAACAAAAACAAAAACAACAAACATACGTTTCTGACGAAAACATTTTGAGTACTTGGTGCAAGGCTTGTGCGAGAAAACTTATGCATACACAAAAGCGCATGAAGATATATGTCCAGCACTAAATCTTGTTCATGAATATGTTAAGTATTTAAATATGTTATTGATAACACTACAATAAATAACCCTGCTTGCTGATTCGATGTTCCTCCATAAAGTTGGATAAGTGTTAGGAAGAACTTGTTTACGCCGATCGATTGAGAACCATCAAAGCATGAAACAAATACAAATAACAATGAAATCAATTCTGAAGGAAATGTGAAGAAGATATATTAAAGTATATGTTTAATCAATTTGATAATGAATAAGAATTCGATTTGTCAAATACTGCAAATTGCAAATAACTTATGTTTAAAACGTACCGAAGTTCTCTAACTTAGAAATAGTTCTATAAATGTCGGCGTTTCATCTGCCCTGTCTATCTAGTCCAAAGCAACATATTAATAGTAATTTATAATGAAAAATGAGTAAAGAAACAGTTCACAAAATACGCTAATCGTGATAGGACGTATTCCGACTTAAAATGAATATAGTTAAAAATACATCTGGCATGATTAAATGGATTAAAATTATGTATATGACCATCAGGTCGCTGGAATATGGAATCCAGAAAAAGTATATACGATTGCTGATCATATATACATAGTCCTCCCATTGATTTAAAACATGTAAAAATGTTTAATGGCTTACTCTCATTTTTCGAGTTTCTTATCTTGTCGCATAAGCCATTATTGCTTTTAGATAAACTTTCTACAGTTAATGATATATTGATGTAAGCAATGCTTCATGGATTTAACTTAAGTTAAATATTTAAACGATACTCACTTAAGAGTATTCTGAATCAAACAATATAAGAACAACTATAGAAAACATTATGAGAAGATAAATAATTACTACAATTCGCTTGTTTTTGTTTTGAGGGCAAGTGGCTGATTTCCAACTCAAAACAACAAGCCGACGTTGAACGGTATATGTTTAGGATAGGATTATTGCAAGCCACATCGAACCTCTCAATACGACCAGACAGAATCTGAAGGGACATTTGCATGTTGTGGTAAATTGCCAAAATTAAAATCAAAATGTTTCAGATTCGTAAATTTGTGTTGTACTTATAAAATTTTATTAGAAAACAGTAATACTGAAAATCAACCATGCTCCAAAATACCCATTATATGCATCTTTTGGCGATTTAAAGAACTGGAAATTGAAAAGCGTTGCAACGCAAAACGATTGAATACTTTTGGAGAGTTCTGTTGTTGTCGTTATATTTTGTGATACTACAAGGATTGCTTATATAAAGTATAAAATACATCACTCAGTGTATGCACACTGATGGACGATTGGTTTAAGCGATAGGATTGTACTCTAGGGTCAGTGGTTTGAACTCAGTTGAGGGTTACTTTTTTTGCTTTCTATAAAAAAAATCTGGAGTTTATTTAGATTCAATGTTGAAGACAATTACATGTTTCACTACATGCCAAAATATGTGAAGAGGTCACTTCAACACTCGGTGCTATTCTTCATTAACATCCATAAACTGTATTTCAAATCAAACGCATCAAACGAGAATACAAGATCGATTAAATAGCTCCAGAACAACATGATTACAACTCACTGTGACACGATAAATTTAAGTAAATATCAGCTGAATCCTGTTATGTTACCAAGGGTTAAAAACAAACCATCCTCTAGTACTAATTCAAGATCATGGTATTTTATCTCGGGGAGAAATACGCGACTACATTGATAAGAATTTTATGCGAAATTGTAATTTTCCTTTAAATCAGAAGCAACGGTCAGTTATTTAATTCATTTATTTATTTTATTTATTTTAAGTTATAGAGGTCTAATGTATGCTTTACCGATGTATACAAGTAATAAACCTTGGTTATTTTAAACTTGTCTTGGTTTCAACGCTAACTTTAGGCCATGCGATTTAGTATTCAAAACTTACATAGGAAAATTGTACAGCTTGTACGAATACATGATAATCAATTATACACATATATTTGATCAAACATAATTTTATCCTGTACTACGTGCAACTTTGAAATGGTTAACTGGATACATGTTCGTATCTCAAGTCAACAGGATGTTGGACATTTTATTAGTTGTTAGTTGTGTTTTGGTTAAAGCCGGATAACATAACGATACAGCACTAAAGTCAACTCACCTCTCCTAACCCAAATTTCAAATAATAAAAACGATGCAAATTTAAACTGATTTCATTGAGTGGATTGTAAATCAACAGATGGCATTAATACAGTAAACATGTTTTTCCTTTCCAATTCATAATACTCGATAACGATCGGACTATTCTTCGAGTATATATTTCTTTGACCAAAGGCATAGTTAAAACATCCATTAATTAACTTTTTTTACCTTTAAATACAGTTCTTATCAATTTATAACAAATGTATTATACGAGGATTATAAAGACACATTTGAATGATTCAATTTGAGAACAATGGTCTGTATCCATGGTCATTGTTCAAAAATTAACTTAAGTGTCCGACTTGGCCTGAATTCACAATAAAAGTTATATTCTTTGATTATTCTCTCTGGATCGATTTGAAGCATATTTCATGTACAGCGCTATTTCAAGTCTTTCTTGTTCCGTTCAACATATTTTATTTTCCTCGTCAAATGGTTTGTGAGGGTCTAGGGCATACCACTCCATACCGTAAAAGTTTACCTTTTATATATGCATGCTATAGCACATTTTATTCACTGAACAGGTAATAACTTTGACATAACAATATAAACATTTTTTTAAGAAACAGTTCACAATGAAATACTCACATAAGTTCCTTATCACAAATTATGGAGAAGTGGTAACAGTAGTTGTCATGCTTTACTTTTACAACAATCATTCATATAGTCAATTTCATTTAGTACATGAAAATGCAGGGACAGGTACGATTTCGAAGTTTTAAGAGTGGGTCTAGTTCTGATCATTATACAATTAAAAATAAACATTTTTATCAAAACCAATATCAGTTTAAAGACCCATTTGTGTTTGAATGTTCAAGTATAATGGAATGCATATTAAGAAAGTTCGACGGATGATTACATTAAGAAAACAATTGTGTTATTTACTGATTGACACGCTCACATTCCCAACGCATTTCAAATCTTAATCCGTTAATATACCGCAACACCAGACATACTCAGGGGAATTTCGTAATTTTAAATGCCAACACTATCGCATTCTAGTCTGTACATAACTTAGCTGCCTATGATGTACACGTGACGATGTTGCATTTTCTAGTAGTCGAAACTGCTGTATCGGAATGTTAATTATAACGGCTATAATAAACACACATGTTTTAAGGTTTTTATTATCTTTGTTAAAATAAATTAATAGATATGGTTGAAAGAACATGTTTACTTTTTGGGGGGCAGAACGCATGCATGCAAGAGAAATTAGGTTACAAAATCGTCGTTGAGAAAATTCATCCGGTTGGGAACGAAAACAAAACTAAGGCTTGTTAAAGGCTTACATAAAGTCAAAACTGAGAACAGCGGTAGGCCAAGAGAAATGACCAAAGTGGTCGTTGTTCACAGGCGACCGTTGTTTTCGGATCACAATTTTTAGATGGTTGGTCAGTTGGTAGTATTGCTTCGTCGTAACCCCACCCAGTCGTTTTCATACATTGTAAAAAAAAGGCTCATTGTCGATAACTCAGCATAATTACATTATTTACTTACAACGAGTACTACATAATAATATATTATAAATTGATTTAAGTTCATATTTTTAAACTAAACCCATGACTTTATCAGCGATAGTATAATTGTTTACTCATGTATCTCGTTCATTAAGTAAATTAAGCTTGTCACGTGCCGTTGACGTCACGTCCGAAGAAGCATAAAAAGCGGATTTGCTGTCATAAACCGAAAGTACGGTGTAAATGTATCGTTCTCATCCAAAGAAAAAGACGCTATAATGTTGTAAAAATGTATTCGTACGCAAACATCACACAGACAGCATTTTCATTAAAAACAACCTCAAACAAAATAAAAACATGAACAAATCCTCTTTCATAAATGCCTTACGTGTGTTAAACATGTTTCAATTCAGTGCATGTATTGCCTTAATATACGATCACTAATCCTTGTATCGCCTTCTTATAAAAACACTCGCCAGCTTAATGTTGTTTTTAACACTTTCTCAGTGATAAGGATCAATTGACTATATCTCGCGCTCATGCGTTATGCCTGCAGCCGATACTTGCTTCTAATACACATTGCTATTACTAATTTCACCTGCTTCGTGTTATCAAAATGCATATTCATTAATAATGGTGAGACAAACTCTGACATATTTATTTTGAAGATACCCCAGTAATTATATTCGGAAAACAAACCTTCTCAACACCCTATTATTTGTTTTCTCGCAACTGGTCGCTTTTATCATATCAAAGGCAATTACCGTGACACACATTGTTAATTAATGGGCGTTGCTACAAACATTAGAATCATGTACAAGTATGTAACGTAAATCATTTTGTGATAAGGTATTACAAGGTAGAATGGGTGACTTTATCTATGTATGGCGTAATAGTATTACAAATTATGTCGGTATGTCTGGTAGAGGGATAAATAAGTTACGTACTTATAGATTGTTTAAACAAGATTATGTGATTGAACCATATGTTAAAGTCATTTATATCTCCTAAGTAAAGATCTGCTCTAGCTAAATTTCGTTGTGGGGTTGTTCCCCTTAAGTGAGAAACTGTAAGATACGAAAACATTCCAGATAATCCGCGTGTCTGTCCGATATGTAAAGTATCAGTTGAAAGTGAAATGCATGTTTTATTTGAATGCAATGCCTATTAAGATTTGAAAGATGTAATGAATAATAAAGCTTATGATGTTAAAAATAACTTTTTCAATTTTACCATACAGGAGAAGGTAAATTGTGTGCTCTCCAACAATGATTTAGTTAATATTACTGCCAAAACCTGCTATTTACTTTTAGTTGGTCGCGTTAGCGGCCAGCTAAATTTACAGAGCATATTTTGCAAATCAGTATGTGCTTAGAAGCCTAAAGTACGGTAAGAACCACAACTCACTCTGCAAGGGACGATTACCGCTGACTGTCTGCAGCAGACGACAAATGATTCTGCGCTAGCAGTGAGTGTATATACCCTCTAGCAGTGAGTTTATATACCAGATTGTAAGTCGACATTGGCCAGTCTAGTGTTTATCATTGAAATCTGTACGAATTGGCTTCTTTCAGGGAATACGGGGCTTAATGCACGTTAATAAGATTAGCCTGTGCACACTGATTAGCCTGTGCAATGCGCACAAGCTAATCAAGGACGACAACAGCGAAGAACTACAGTGCCATCAGCGCTTTGATAAAATATAGGAATAATATGTTGTACAGATAACTATGTCTGCTTGTTGTAAGAGAGATAAATCTATATTGCTTGGTGACAGCAAACTGTTGTTGTATCAAGATCTGTGGAGTTATGTCCCTTTGCAAATAATGCGTAGCTAATATTGTCAGGGTGATAGCTATGCAATTTTTACTGGAGTCTTTAAGTCAATATTTATAACTCAGGGTATTGATATGGACATTATAAATATTTTACTGCTTCTTGTCTTAAAAGAAATATATTTTAACACTGTCAATAATGTAATGTTTCTTATCTGAACATATATTTTAATGTTAATACAGAAGGTCACTGCAAACCAGTTTAATAAGGATCTAATTCTAGCTGGTAGTTGCTCATTTAAAATATTTTAATATGCACATTAGTGCCTCGATCTACAATATTCAGTATTTTAGGAATATGTATTACTTATTAGCAATTGTTTAATTAAAGGTTGGCAATGACAATCTGGATTTTATGATGTATCATAGAAATCAACACTTATGAAAGGAAAAGTTATTTGTCAATTTGTTACATATGTTATAAATGTCTGATACAAATCTGTAAAGATTGGCCATGTATGTTTGTCATATTGTATTGTATCTGTATATAGTGTACATGTCATGGATAAGACAATATACTTGTAAAACAAATGATAACACCAATAATCTCGGAACTTTGCCCAGACACAAAATATAATCTAACATTAATGAACTGAAGGAAAGGTTTAAGATCGTTTGGCAAATAACTAAAGACAATATAGATAATTCAAGGGAAAATATGAAGAAAAACTATGATCATACAAAACTCATCCGGCCGTTCAATCTGGGAGATCTCGTTTTCGTTTAACAAGAAAAAGTTCATTGGAATAAATCTAGAAAACTATTTAGAACATTTCAGAGCAGTAATATTACATATATATTACGAGAAAGACACTCGAGCAAAAAATGAAAGGTCCCTATTAATATAAATAGAATGTGAAGATTTATATACACAGACTACTTTAGAGAAACAAACAACTAATTATTTAACGACACAGTTGACAGCAATAACACCGTCAGTAACGTTCCATTAATTGCAAATAACACAACAATGGATACACCACAAGTCTTAGATAACAGCAATACCCATACATACAACTGAAAAAAACCTAACGGCGTAAATAACACTTTACCAAAAACAAGTAAAAACGGTATAGGGTAATAAATATCTTTAAAACAAGAGTTAAGGATTATAAACAACAATATTTAGTCAAATCGGTTAATAAGAAATATAACAATACATGGGCAGATGATGTGATTTGAAAGAAAGAGTCATTGTTAAATGCACGACACATTTACTCAACGAGAGCAGGCTGATACCTGTTAATTTTTTAACAAAAGCTCCCAGACACATTTTGTTTTACAAATTGTTCAAAGGGCAACACCTCTGAAAGTATTTCAGCAAGAATTTTAGTTATTTTGCACTGATTAGGTTCTTCTGAGATCTACCTATCTATTAAGTTTTATGTTTATACATCTTCTATGTTTTAGATATGCCCTTGAAAATAAAATGGTACACACATTAAACCTACGACTCAAGCGTTTAATTTCAAGTGCCGTGATATCGACCGATCCATGTTTCGTCGATTTAACCAATCGTTTTGTTGCATATTTATTTCATAGGAATGACTAAGTGTCAGTGAAATGATGTGTTTCGTTTACTGTCCCATTAAACATTTGGAAGTATCCTTTATCATTTAAATTTCTGCATGAGAACCGTACATAATGACAGAAATATAAATTGAACGCTGGTATTGAATGCCTGATGACATTGCGAAATTCAAACTTCACTGTTAATTGATTATATGATTTCAGGGTATAAACACAAAGCAGCACAGTGACAGTTAGTTTTGTTTTCAACACAAAGATGTCAAGTATTGTATGTCATCATTGAGTTTGTTTATTACATTTTAAAAGTAAATAAATAATGAAAACGTCATGGACTGTTGTCCTCAAGAAAAAGGCGCTTTGAAATAACTGTGTCAGCAGAAACCATGAGTCAATAGAAGCTATTGCGCGTTTGGAAAGAGAAATATTTACATTATAATGTCGAATTCCATTCCATTGTGTGAATGTTATTTCTACCTAAAATCACGATATCACATCAAAAATAAACTAAAATTGATAAAAAATTATACAAAGTATATTCATGTTATATCTGAAGTAGCTTTATTTTAAATTATACAAAATCATTAAATTGCAATACTGTTAATTATTATTTAATCAGTTTATTCATTCTTTACATTTCATGGAGCTTTTTCTTTTAATTAATATTCAAACAATAACATTCCACAAATTAAGTTTGGCAGTATGAGAGCTTATAAGTATATAGTATTAACAGCATGGTTTATACAATAATGTGTACTAAATTGTTATTAAGAAACTGATGAATATACATGTATGATAAACCTTCTGACACTTACATAGTGTTAGATATATAGGCGAGTTTACGTGGGGATATGCAGTGGAGAACAAGTGCAAATTATTTTGTGTTTTTGCACACACATGCTCAATTTTGTCGTTTTGTCGTTTTCATTCCCTTGCAGCGTAAACTATGCAAGACCTGTAAATATGCAAGTGTGCATGCAAAATGTGATCACAACATTCGGCGTAAAAAGTGCGAGTCGCAGATATTAATATATAAATAAATGTACAAAATGTGATAATACTGAAAAATTTTATCATGACATGTAAGTCTCTTATGCCATACTGTTGACTGCATAGATGTCGCGAGAAAATAACGGTTGAATACACGTTTTAACGGTGATACAAATTTACCGTTTTATACCCATGGACGGGCGGCAATCCCCAAAACAACCAATAAAAGCCCCAAAATAAATCCTCCCAAATGCCCATAAATTAACAATTTTGTCCAAATCCCATAAAATCCCAAAAATGACCGAAACACTTGTAATGTAATTAATTAACCGGAAAGCATATGGCAGCAAGTGGTATGACTCGTGTGAATTGCATATCTATTAAATGAGATCTACCTACCGTTTAAGTATCAAAAGGATATCTCTTATGGCTATACTCTGCCAGAGGTTAAAGTTGAAAAAAAATGAAATTAACTTTAAACATTTTGTAGCAAGAGTTATAGTTTCATAACCTACACATTAATATTACGAGATCAAAGTTTCAAACTTTTCATCTCTTTGAATTGTGAACATATCAGCCGGACAATATTTAATTTCAAAACTAATAAAAGGGCAACAACTCTAAAAATATGAAAGCAAGAGTTTTATTTTGTTTGCACTAAATATCTTCCTAGTGAGATCTACCTATCCGTTTGGTTTCATGTTGATACCTCTCCTCGGTGTTAAGATATACTCCTGAAAAAATAGGTTAATACATTAATCCTACAACGCATGCATTCAATTGAAGTGCCGTAATATCGATCGATTCTTGTATCGTTGATTTTACCGACCGTTTTGTTCAATTTTGAATATTTATTTCATAGAAATTGCTAAGTGTCGGTTTACAACTTTGAAATTATGTGTTTCGTTGACTGTCCAATTAAAAATGTCTAACTGGCCTGTATGATTTAATTTCTGCATGGACCGTTCACAATGCCAGAAACATAAATTTTACGCTGGCATTGAACACTCATGACACTTCGAAATTTGAATATGACAATTATGCATTAATTGCATCTACAAACAGCAGTTTCGTGCGAGTTTGTTTTGTTTTCAACACAAAGATATCAAGTAGTATATGTCATCAATGAGTTGTATTGTTAAATTTGAAAATATATACATTTGAAAAGTAATAATGAAAACGTCATCGGCTGTTGTCCTCGGGGAAAAAAGAGCTTTGGAATAGCTGTGTCAGCAATGACCACGAGTCAAAAGAACATATCGCGCATTCGTCAGGAGGTATAATTATATTGTCATGTAGAGTTCCATGCCATTTTTAACTTTATATTTTCTTCCTAAAAATGATCATAGCACTTCGCAAATGAATTCAATTTGATAACATTTTCATAAAACAATATGTTGTTCTATCTATAGTAACCATTTTGTATTATATACACATGTGTAGCGCATTAAATTACATTGCCGTTGATTATTATGTATTCATTCATTAATTTAACACATTTAATAAAAGTTTATATTTAAATCAATGTTTTAACAAATAAAATATTACAAACTATGTTCGGCATAATGAGAGCTAACAAAACCATAGTATTAACACTGGTATTTTCATTTCCGTTGTAGCGTTAAAGACCTGTAAAATATACAAGTCTGTTTGCGAAATGCGATCACAACATCCGGTGTAAAAAGTGCAAGTTGCAGATATAAATATATTAATAACTGTGCGAAAATTGATAATACTGAACCTTCTCTTGATGATATTATGTCATGCCATGTTGTTTACTGCGCATATGTTACAAGGATTTAACCGTTAAATGTACGCTTTTACGGTGATCAAAGGTAACACATTCTCACATGCTAAACTTGATAACTCTCACTCATACTCGTCCAACATACCATATCCTCATGCTTTCCCCACATACCTCACTCACATGCTCCATAACAAACCGCACATTCATGATCCCTCCAAATATCCTTCCATCATGCTTCACTCACATACCCCAGCCTCATGCAACATGCACATACCCTACCATCATGCTCTAAAACATAGAACTCGCCCTCATTCTCCATCAACATACCTTTCTTTATGCTCAATCCAAGTATCCAACCTCATGCTCTATTCAAGTACCCTACCATCATTATCCACCTCACATACTACATTGACATGCTCAACGCATATACCCCACCATAATGCTCAACCCCTATAACTTACTCTTATGCTCAATCCACATACCCTACCCTATTGCTCCATGCCCATACACTACCCTCGTGCTCCAGACATAAACCCTACCCTCAAACTCAAACCACATACCATACCCCATGCTCTTACAACATACCATAGCCACACACTCCAACCACAAACCCTACCCTCGTCCTCCAACCACATACCCTACTCAAATGCTTAACCCATATACCTTTCCCTCATGCTCCATCCTCATGCATCACCCTTATGCTCCTCCCACATAACGTACATTCATGGTCCACCAACGTACACTGCCCTCATGCTCCAACCACTTACCTACCCTCATGATCCGCCTACATACCATATTATCATGCGCCTACCACATACCCTCCCCTCATGGTCCATCCATATACCTACCCTAATGATCCACACATATATCTTACACTTATGGTCAAACCATATACCTAACCCTCATGCTCCATCCACACACACTACCATCATCATAACACCCACATACATACCCTCATGATCAACCCACATACACTATCCTCATTATCCACCTATATACCATACCTTCATGATCAACCCACATAACCATCCCTCATGCACCATTCACATACCCTACCCTCATGCTCCATTCACATACCCTACCCTCATGATCTACCAACAAACTCTACCAAAAATCTCCACCTAAAATACCATACCATCATTATCCATCCATATAACCTACTCTCATGCTCCAACCAGGTGCCCTTCCCATATGCTTTATCCCCATTCCATATCAAAATGATCCATACACATACCCTAGCCACAAGAACCATCCACATACCCTAGCCACAAGCACCATTCACATACCCTACCATCATATACCACCCACATACCCTACCTTCATGCACCACCCACATACCCAGCCCTAATGCTACACCCACATACCCATCCCTCATGCTCCACCTACATACTCTAAACCCCTGTCCCACCCTTATAACCTACCCTCATGCTCCAACCACATAAACTACCATCATGCTCCACCCACATAAACTACCATCATGCTCCACCCACATAAACTACCACCATGTTCCACCAATAACACTAACTTCATGGTCCGCCCAAATACCGTGTCTTCATGAACCATCCACATAATCTAACCACATGCTCGATCAACATACCCTAGTTACATACTTCAGCGATATACCCTACCCTCATGCTCCACCCACATAACCTAATCATACATTCTATCCATATACCATATCTTTATTCCAACGAATTTACCCACCCTCATTCTCAACCCACATTCCCTAGATAAAGACTCAACCGATAAACCTTACCCTCATGAACCATCCACATTCCTTACCCTCACCCCCATCCACAAAACCTTAATATACCTAAATGAAACCATATACTCCATCCACATACCCTAGCCTGATTATCCACCCACATAATCTACCTCATGCTCTATCCACATGACCTACCGTCATCCTCAAACTACATACCCGTCTTTTATGCTCTACCCACATAACCCACCCTCATGCTCAAACCATATACTCTACTCTTTGAACATACTTTCATGCTCCATCCGCTAATCTCATTATCCACACAAATACCCTACCCTAATTTTTCCACCCTCATAACCTACCCATATACTCCAGTCATATACCCTACCATCATTCCCAACCAACATACCCTACCCATATACCTCATCCAAATAACCTGGCATCATGATCCACCCACCTAACTCACCCTCATGCTCCACCCATACTACTTTCATGCTCTATACACATATCCTATCGTCATGTCCCATCCACATACCCCACCATCATGCTCTATCCATATACCCCACCATCATGCTCAATCCACATACCCTACCCTCATGGTCCTCCCACCCGCCCTACCCTCATTATCCACCCACATATCACACCATCATGTTCAATCCACCTACCCTACCCTTATTCTCAACCCACATAACCTACACTCATTCTCCACCCACACACCCTACCATCATGCTCTATCCATATATCACACCCTCATGCTTCATCTACATACCGTACCCTCATTAACCACACACCTACCCTACCCACTTACCACCCACATACCTTACCCTCATTAATCACCCACATACCCTATTCTCAAGTACCACCCATTTTATACATAGATGGTGACGTCACTACGTTATTGTCACCTCTATGCTAA
Source organism: Dreissena polymorpha (assembly GCF_020536995.1). Classification (NCBI taxonomy): domain Eukaryota; kingdom Metazoa; phylum Mollusca; class Bivalvia; order Myida; family Dreissenidae; genus Dreissena; species Dreissena polymorpha. Next base: position 38,787,101 of record NC_068362.1, on the reverse strand, counting down.
GACGCATCACATTCCCCTGGTTTGGGGAATTATGCTTCCGCCAAAGTAGTTCTGCGTATGAATGCAAATGTTAATAATGAAAGAAAAATCATTTTTTAAAGATATGTTATTTAATTATATTTAAATATGATTTTGAATCTCTATCAATATAAAGAAGTGAAACTCCAGCTGCTGGAGCAGTATTGAATTTTCACCAAAAACAATTAGTTGGTCCTTTATTTAAGGCAAGTGACCGATTGCCCAAACAGTACAAAACAGCACAATACAGCACAATACAAACCAACATAAACACAAAATATGAACAAAGCTGGGGTCACCGCCTTGGAACGGTCAATGCAAAGCATTGGGGGTTTAAACCTGGTTATAGAGCGCTCAACCTCACACTTGGCCCAGCAATATTCATAATACATTTAAGTGTAAATAAAATTTAACGTCATAGCATTGTAACTCAAATTAAACAATAATAAAAGGGAATTAAAACGCATTCAATTTAATTACTATTTAATTACTCAATTGCATTGAAGATACAAGAGTAACAGAATTACAACTTTTTGACGAACGATCAAATAAAACTATTAACAATTGTCAACTACATTCCTTCTTTATAGAAAAGATTTGAGAATGTAGAATCATAGAGTTAATATCTCAGATAATCATCGCGCAAATACAGGAAGAAGCAGCAATAATGGGTGTAAAAATTCCATATTACATAGCTTGGTTGTTTATGTGACTGCTAAACAAATTAAAAATAATTAAATCAAACAAGAAACGCCTATCAGACAGAAAATATAAGACTTATAGCGATTATCAGAAGCACGTTTACCTGACCTACGTTCGCTTTCACTTTTCACTTGTACAAGAAGTGCTGCCCACAATTCCTTTCGCGTTAGTACACAGGTCAGTAAGACTGGTGTGTACATAATTAAGTACCACCCGCAAACTTCACCATCATGTCTATCCATGTACCCCACCCTCATGCTCTAACCACGCACCATAATGTCATGCTGCACCCACATACGCTACCATCCTGCTCCGCCAATACACCCTACCCTCATGCTTCAACCATATAACCTTCCCTCATGCTAAAACCATAAACCTTATGCTATGCACCACCCACATACCCTACCCTCATGCTCAATCCACATACCCTAACCTCATGCGCACACCACAAACCCTTCCCTAATGATCAAACCTCATACCCTATACTCTAATACCCTCATACATAACATTCAATTTTCACAAACAGACCATACTTTATGCTTAAACCACATTCCCTACCCTCATGATCGAACCACAGGTCCTACCCTCATGCTCAAACCACAAACCCTACCCTAATGATCCAACCTCATTCCCTATACTCATTTTCCACAAACAGACCATACCTTGATGCTCAAACCAAATACCCTACACTCATGCTCCAACTACATACCCTACCATAATGCACCACCAACATACTTTACCTTCATGCCCCGTGCACATACCTTACCTTCATTTTCACCCACATACCCTACCTTCGTGTGCCACTCACATGCCCTTTTTTCATTCTGCAACCACATAACCTATCATCCAGTTCCATCCAAATTCCCTACCCTCATGCTCCACACACTTTACCTACCCTTAAGCTTCATCCACATACCATACCTTCATGCTACGACCGCATACCCTACCATCATGATCCACCCACATTCCTTACCCTCATAATCCACTTACATACCTTACCCTCATACTTCATTCACATATCCTACCTTCAGGTCCACAACCATACCCGACCTTCATGTTCAACCTGCTCTACCCACTTTCACTTTCACCCAAAACCCTACCGTCATGAATCACCCACATACCATTCCCTCATGCTTCACTCACATATCCCACCTTCATGCTCATCTTATATACTCCAACCAAATACCCTTTCTTCATGATCCATCCACAAAACCCTCATGCTCATCCCGAATACTCCAATCACATACCCTTCCCTCACGATTCATCCACATAACTCACAAATATACCCTACCACCATGTTCCACCAACATACTCTAGCCAAATACTCAAATCACAAACTCTCATACTCCAAGAACATAACCTTCCCTCATGCTTCATCCACAAAACCCATCCTCTTGCTTTATAACATACTCCACCCACATACTCCAGCCAGATTTCCTACCCCCATGATTAACCCACAAACCTTCTGCTCCACCCACATACCAACACGCTTCACCCATATAATCCACCCTCATGCCCCTATACAGTAGCCACATACTCCACTCACATACCCGTTCCGCATGCTTCATCCTATAAGTGCTTGTTTCTACATAATATTACAAGTAAGCTATATTTGTTGAATAGCATGACCGGTTAAAAATTGTGCTCTTAAGAATACTGGGTTTCATATTTGAGGTAAATAATTCTAATTTAAACAAAAACAACTATTTTCTTACCCACAAAAGACAAGAATCATTGATTTAGCATGTGCATGTCTGTTCTACATCAATGACATTATAAGACCGCTGTATTGTTTAACAATATTAATAATGGACAAGTTTAGCAGATACACACATTTAATTTATATATTTTGAGGCAAAAAAAAACCCACATTTTGAAAAGAAAATCCCTTTTTTGTGCCAGACTATGTAAGAAACATTCAGTTTTGCATTATAGTGTCTGTTTATAGACAATAACGTTTTAGAATAGCTTTATCATTTATATCTGATCAATTATATCTAATAAAGCGAAGTAAGCCAAGAAATCATGCGCAATACCCCATGATTGATTTGGGTGTGATGCAGCTATGACCTGTGCAGAAAAAGGCTTTCGCTATGTTTGATTTCATAGATTTAAAATGTATTGTTCATTAACACCAACCACAAACAACGCCGTATATCTTGTTTTCAAAGATATTTCTTGTTTTTATACCCCAATTTATGACCAAAATCAATGTAAAAAAAAGAAAATTAGACTTTTAACGGCTTGCATTTTTGCGTAGCGTAGCGCAAAATGAACAAGACCAGAACCGGAACTTGTTATTTTTACGGGTCATGCAGATCGTACGCTTCACCGTCATGAAAGTAAATGTGTGTGAGCACTGCACTTAATGCAATTACGATGATAAAAGTGGCAGCAACCACGTAGTTTCTCTTTATTTAGCGCAAGCATAACGATTTTAAAAAACATTCAATGAGCTACATGAAGTGTAAGAATTCGCTGTTTGTTGAGTTATGCTGTTTAAATCCCGTGGGTACAAATCATATTTTATTAATCATATAATTTAAGCGTTCCTATTGTAATCTAGGCAAGCGTATTTCATTTGAGGTCGTTCCGCTTTCATGTCAATACATCATTGTCTATTGCGTTTAGAAATTATAATGAAAAGGAATAATAAAGACCTGCCATTACAGCATCCGTTTTTAGATCAAAATGAATTGAAGCTGTTAGGTGATATTTGAATAATTAATCGTTCTTTACAAAAAACACAACGCTTTGTTGTGTAAAGCCGCTCCCATTGCTTTTTTCAATCTATCACAGTACACTTCTTGAAAAATACGCATATATCCACACAGGGGAAATATATTGATCGTTGTTGTATGTATTGTCTGTACGCATTGTACGGAATTCGGATAGTGCCATCTATAGTCTCGCTATTCCCTCATCAAGGGCGACACACGACACACGAAGCGATACACGATATTTTGCGCGAAACACGAATCGACACTCGACATTTTGCGCGATACACGAAGCGACGCGCGAGAATGTACCACGAAATATCGCCTTTGTGTGGGTAGCCTTTAAAGGCGATATGTCTTGGTAAATATCGCGTGGCGCTTCCTGTATCGCGCAAAATATCATGTATCGCTTTGCGTATCGCGAAAAATAACGTATCTCGAGTTCAAAGGGCGATATACGAAACAGAAGCGACAAACGATATTTTGCGCGACAAACGAAGCGATACACACTATTTTATTATTAAAAAACGGTATCATTTCAGATCGCGACACACGACACGCGAAGCGATAGTCGATATTTTGCGCGATACACGAAGCGACACGCGAAAATTGTACTGTTCAAATATCGCTGTAATAATAGCGCCTGTCGACTCACGCATTTTCAAAAAATCAGGGGAGACAAAAAAAGATATTTTTACGTCACCAAGCATGTGCATCAAGCATGGACACACGTTCTCATCGTATCGCCAATTCATTGAACACAACAGAAGGTAATTTCTCTGTCACTTAGAATAGGGGTTTACTGTATCATTTCAGAAAATACAAGAGGAAAGAAAATCAATCAGTGATAGACTTTCCTAACCACAATCGGTTAAAATGGAGAAAACTTTATCGGTACAATAAGTGTTTTCGGATGATTTCGATTCGGATAGACTAGCATGTAATGAATTGAAAACCTGTTATCACCGAAATAATTGCTTAATCGCACATCGATTATTATCTTTAAGCAATTATGAAATGTTTCCACAGTATGGTTGTACGATTTTTAAATTATTATAGTCGAACATTGATTGGTAAAGGGCGTCAGATTAGTACAAATGTCTTGAGCATGCCAATGTGCATAAGCCTATAGACCTATGTATATTAATATATTAAATGCAGTTCTCTCATAGGACCTTGGTAAATCACTGTTAGTCTTAATCCGTAGTCAATATCAATTGCCTCCATAGATTCTTTTGATGAATTTTGCTTTGGCAGACTTTCAGATGTAGTCTGAACGCGAATTATTTCAGCTATCTTAATACTTGGACTACGCGTTTCTGGACTGTTTAAGCTCAATTTCGCTATGAACAATGATCTGCAATCCAAAACTATGCATTGCCAATTTACATGTAGGTTTATTAAATTGATGTTATGACAAAAAGATAAAATGAATGTTGTGTACAATTTTGCAGATGCTGAAGCAATGGAACATTTTCTGATCAGTATTGGCCTTGTGGAGTACATCGATCAAATCAGTGAACACTTGGCAACTAATGTTCTTTTAGCCGATATTTACATGGTATATGTTAATTATAATCTTTACCACCATGATCTGATAAATTTCAGTCATTTTTCAAAATAAACTAAAAACTTATAGGTATACAACTTTATGTCAGACGTATTATTTGTTGTCACATTTGAACTATTTCATGAACAATTTCAGAAAGTAGTGGTTGCCAAAGAAATCTGCAGGAAAACATTAAATTAATTTTAATGTCAGTCCAATTCTGAAGCAACCATACTTATTGTTTGTACATGTATTGATCAGATTTCACTTCATCACAACAAAATCAAAATAACTCAAAATGACGGTAGTCATATAATCACCTGCTGATAGTAATGCCACGTTTTGCCAGTAGGCGCTTAGTCATCTCTCTACAACACAAATCAGAACCAGTTTCCAAATTGTCTGACTGACACAAATATAAACACTCTGTTTTATGTGAAAATTTGATAACTGATGAAAAAAACGTTTACAATAAGTAAACATAGGTTTACATAGTTGTCTACAACAATACTTGCAACCCCAAGTCAATAACATTAACACATATAACATGTTTTTTGCAAACAAATAAAATGAAAGCATGATATTACAATAACAAAATCCTCCTTTTCTTAAAAATGTTTGCACAGCTCGATGCATACGGTGAATAAGGTATCATTGAACAGTACCTTGAAAACTCTTTACACAACTTAAGTATTTCTCACTAACATGTACATTTAAGACATAATTCAACTGCAAGCATAAGCGTTATTATGAGATAAGACTCAACAGTCAATTAGTAACCATATATGTATAGTATTTACATAGACTATTTAAAATAATTACTCGTATTGCTTATTGTATGAAACTGTCGCCTCAGTTACTTCTCCTTCCTAAACACAGTATACAATATGATGTCCACAAACACGTTGATTTAATCGGTTCTTGTTTCAAAAACAGTGCTAGTAATGGTAACTTATCAAATAGTGTGTGGCCGAGCGTTATATATTTTTCAACACTGAGAGAACTATATCGTCGTTAAGACCGCCTCCCATGGTCTATTGGCATCAATATGATGTAACAATATGCATAATGGCTTTGGCATATACCTACATTTCGAGGTAAGGAAATGTATCTCAACATAGGAAGCCTAAGGGTTCCAATTCTCGAACAATGTTTCGCCAATTTAATTAAATGTATACAACTTTTGCACGTTTTTGGAAATAATTTAGGCTCATATTTCAAATAAAACATTGCTTATTCTGATACTAAAAATTCAGGAAAGAAATTATAAGTAGCTTGACCTTACATTAAGCCAAAAGAAGTTGCCTCTGTAGAGGTAACATTTTGCAACCAGTTTGGAACTCATTGTCGAACGTTCACCCTCGCTTCCAATACCAAGACATAGCTTTTAATATGAATAAGGTTAATGTCCGACCCATTTTAGATGCTAAATAACAAGGTTGTTGTAAACAAGTGTATATATTCGATCAATCACAAACAATATTAATTGAAACACGTACATATGCAACATTCTCAATTTACCTTATGTTAACTCCTGCATCCAGCTCCAATACAAATTGAATTTCAGGATAAGAAATCTCAAATGACAATAATCTTTTATTACTGTGTCGAGGGCACCTATATTGATAATTAAAGGTTAAAAATCACTGTAAAACCGTTTAAAAAACGCGAGAGTCGACAGGCAATATTTTTACAGCTATATGTGAACAGTACAAATATCGCGTGTCGCTTCGTGAATCGCGCAAAATATCGAGTATGGCTTCGTGTGTCGTGTGTCGCGGTCTGAAATTAGACCGCGATACACGAGATTCGGATAATATGGACGATATTTGAATAATGAAATATCGTGTGTCGCGCAAAATATTGTGTGTCGCTTCTTGTTTCTAGTGTCGCCCTTTGAACGCGAGACACGATATTTTACGCGATACACGAAGCGACACACGATTTTTTGCGCGATACCCGAAGCGACACGCGATATTTACCACGATATATCGCCTTTTGGGCTACATACACATGGGCGTTAATTTTTGGTACATTCTCGCGCGTCGCTTCGTGTATCGCGCAAAAATATCGTGTCGCTTCGTGTGTCGACCAAAAAATCGTGTATCGCTTCGTGTGTCGTGTGTCGCCATTGATGAAAGAATGGCGAGATAATAGATGGCACTATCCGAATTCCGTGCATGGTCTTAACTTCCAATGTCCAAAATATTACAATACGATGCCTTATCATAAATTGTACACTAGTTGAATTGACATACAACATTGTGTACCTTATTAGTGCAATTGATCTCTAATAAATACACTTAATAACCTTTATAAAGTCTAGGTAAAACATAACGCCTCCTCAATATGAGCATTGTATTGTGTGCATTGACACATTCACGAAAACCGTGATGTTGCATATTAAGATCAAAGTAATAAGAGCGTTAGTGTTTTGGATGTCAAAAATGTTTGTCAAACCAAACCGACTGTCAAAGAAACAAGTAAAAAGCGACCTGAATGATTGTAAACTAATTTAAAACGTCTGCGTCAGAGGTAGTTATTGGCGACAAGCTAATTTACGTTCTGACAGTGTGTCTCTCAGGATACTGCGAAATTAAATCGAGCTCATTAGTTGATTATATAAATGCAGCTCGGCAGTAGTTTATGATTTTTCAAAACAAATAGCTCATAAATGGTATGCGTCATAGGGTTGCTTATTACGCTTGAAAAGTCTAAGGTAATGAATTATGCATATTTTGTCGACTGCCGTCCTCAACAAAACAAAGTAGCTATGAACGGTATATTACTGCATTATCAACCAGTCTCCAGAACCTTTTGCGTTGCGTATTTTATTAACCCTTTGCATGCTGGGAAATTTGTCGTCTGCTAAATGTCGTCTGCAGAATTTTTAAAATTAGCATTTTCTTCGATTTTTTTCAAAGAATACTATCAGAATAGCAAACAGTTTGGATCCTGATGAGACGCAACGTTCTGTGGCGTCTCATCTGGATCCAAACTGTTTGCAAAGGCCTTTAAAATTCGGTTACCACACTGAAAGGGTTAACATCGCTTTGTCCGCTTTAACCATTTATTACATGTTTTACCTCAACATAATGACATAAGATAGCCAGTATAAAAACAACATATTTGTATGACAAGCATTATCTGAAGTTCTTTTTTCGTGTTTACATTTTGTAAAATCTTACAAAGAAATCGACACATTTAATTGCAATCCTTCGAACTGTATGTGCCAAATGTTTGCAGATGTTTACAACAAATAACATAGCATATGAGTGCTTCAAATGCGATTGACAATTTATAAAATCTGGTTTGTGCGGAAGTGATACAAAATCATACAGATGGGAGTGGGCGATTGAACTTTGAAATGTCTAGTGGCAGATATTTTGCCAATAACTGCCGCGTGAGTACACGAGCAAGAAGAATTCTATTGCATAACATATATCCATACATTTTTACTTGCATTTATTTACTACATCGTTCTTATTTGCTCATATCGTCAAACCAAACCTGTCGTCTTTCTCAGATTGTCATGTACAGTACGTTGAAACCGTTCAATGCATAATTAAGTGTATGATTCAATTAAGATTTACTTTATTCAATTGGCTTTGTTTTGTGCAAAAAAGCAAACACTGCAGTAGATATTTTTCATACAATATGTATGCAGTGCGGTGGATCCACGTCCAGACAATTTTAACTAACTATTTACAAAATAAATATTACTGTAAAATGTCGTGTTTTTTTAACCCATTCATGCCTAGCGTCCTGAAAAAAGGACATTGCAAACAGCGTAGACCCAGATAAACCCAGATGAGACGCCGCATAATGCGGCGTCTCATCTGGGTCTGCGCTGTATGCTTAAAGAAATTTCTGTAAGAAATATTCTAAATATAGAAATAAACATACCAGACACCCCTACTTTTGGAAATAAATTGATCAAATTTAGAAGGGTGGGAGAGTCCACTGGGCATAAATGGGTTAAACAAGGCCATTTTTCATTGACACGTATATTCATGAAATCTGATTTTGTAAAAATTCAAGAAATTTGTGTTGGTCATTTTCCAATATTTTTTTGTATTATTCGTGGATCGGTATATCCAAGAAACCAACAAAAATTAATTTCCCACGAATAATACTGATTTTACAGTAATGGCAATGTGTATGTATAAAAGTGTGTTTGTCGGCCTGTTTGCATAAGTTTAGATTTTATGTTTTATGCTGTTTTGGAACTATACATGTTGTTATTAGTTTTTTGTTTTCTTTTTTAAGTGTATGTTAAGTGTTGGAGATGATTATATTTCAATTAAGTCATATTCGTAGACGAGTAAGTCAATTTTATTAACGTGTTTTATGTGTTCAGCGGAAAATAGATACATATAAAATTGATAATGTGTGTTGTTGTTGCTTATTCATTTAATACTTTTTGGAACAAAAATGAAATGAAACATAAGAAATGCCTGACCTTTATCTGTAAAAACGTACGCAATGCAGTCACCAGGTCCGCGCCATTTCAATTAATGAATGCAAAGCAGATGATTAATTATCATAACATTATTTTGATGCAAGGAATACGGTTGATTAACAAACAATAAACACATCTTAAAACAATTATGTAATAATTCATGAAATAAACAAAAACTATATTCATATACATGTAGCTAAAAGGCTATCAAGGTGGAAATGTCCTCATAAGTATTTGTCATTTACTTTCCTAAGCCTGAGCATAAGGATATCATGAGGTCGCCGTTGCTTTGTTGAAATTATGGTCATCAGCGAGTAGGGTCACGGGTTCAATACCAACAGTGGGAATTCGTTATTACTCCCATAAAGATACCAAGTAATTGTTATACTCATCAAACGGACTTGAGAGCGTTTCAATCAACCATTGGCTTTCGATTCAATCTAACTTAAATTGAATATGCTAAAATAGCAAGCTGAACATCAGAAACCGATTGACCCTGTTAGTAATATTAATTTGAGTCGGTCATGTTCCCAAATGATAGTTCGGGGGGGAGTTATATCTTGAATGGACGCACAACCAATAAATACGTCGAAACAACGAAACAATTGCCGTTGTTTCAGACGATCAGGGGCATCAATGTTCGGTGGCGGTGACAAATAAAGTCGTCTCACTCGTATATGCGTACCTTGGTATATTCAGCCCGCTGATATAGACATAACCCACAGACTTGGGAAATATAAACCTAATACGAATCGGCCTGTTATGGTACGATTATTCCGACGAAAAACCAATATTGACATTCTCCGTAATTCAAAACAATTCATAGTGCCTGGCATCTTTATGAACGAAGATCTCACAAAACGAAATGCAGAGGTGCTGGCGTCAGTCCGACTCACGCATCTTAGCGCCGTCCGAAAGGCGTGGTCATTCGAGGGAAAATCGAGACTTACCTCGAATAAATAACAAATAGAATTTAGCTTGTTTAAACCATGTATAGATAATCTATTACTCTAACTGCACTCATACATTATTTGTGCTAATGTCTGTAAAAGATCAATGTATAGTGTTGGTTACAAGGCTCTCTTGGTTCAGCGCTACTGTTTAGTAATTAATATCTATTTTAGCAATATCAATATACATTGAACAACAATATACATTACTAGTACGTGCTACGGAAAAATAAAACACTCCCTCTTAGTATCAACTTTCTTAAATTGTCCGGCTACGCACATTCAATTGTGATTTTCTTTCAACTCACTAACGTACCTTGTAAACGAAATTGTCACTATTTAGAATGGAAACAGTTATCCATGAATAGGTGTATAAATGGTAATTTTGAAAACGGCTTTTTTGGCAGAATATTTTTTTCCATACAGATGTTTGCGCTAATCGCTTGTACTCCCAGTTTGATCGGACCTATTTTTTTCGGCTCAATGGAATTATTTATTATTTTATAATTGCATTCCTAAATTTACCATGTCAAAGCTATCACAACAAAAAAATAGTTCTATAAACCTAAAAGATAAAAAGCAATCATAAAAAAGTTGTACAAGATTTAGTGAAACAATATAGAGTGATACCTCATAATGTGTTATCCGATTTACATATAGGATGAGAAAATCTGTATAAATGAAAATACATTTTCTTAATATACGTTTTCGCAAAATAAGTCTTAAATCAACCTGTTTCTGATTTGCATATGTTAGTTAATACTTTGAATGTTTAGCCAAGCCACCGTTACATATATTGTAGTCAGTTTTTTTTTCTTTTATGTTTGTTTGTTTATTGTTTATTCTTTTTCGTTGCTCCCGTTTACTATTTCGAGATCATGCTTTTTACGCTCAAATCGACTCACTCACTTACTTTAAAATACCACTATAATTTTTGTTATGCTTCTTGTCAATTTGTTCCTTTAAAATAATATTTTTAAACTGCAGAGGCATCCAGGGTAAATTGTATGTATTCAAGACAAGCATTTTGTACGCAATCAATATATAACTATTTACTTAGAATGGGGATGAAATGCTTTATGTGTTATGGCTCTTCAAACTCTCGCGGTGTTTCAATTTTTCTTACAAAAAAACTTGAATACAGGTGCATAACGTTTATGATGACGACCAAGGACACTTTATACTGCTAGATATTACTCTTGGTGAAACAAGATTAATGACTGTTGCTTTATATGGGCTAAATCATGATACCCCGACTTTTTTAACATTACTTTCGCAAAACAATCGATGCGATTGGTAACGATTCTTTTTCATATTTGTGGGGACTTGAATTTAGTATTAGATCCAACACTTGATTACGAGAACGTTATCTGTTGGACCCTTTCAGAGTTAAAAATCCGTTTTTAGAACGATACACATGGAGACGAACAAGTCTCATTCAACAAGCTAGACTCAATTTGTTTCTGTTTCTTTTATCACCGCTTTTATCACCATTATTTATTGATGTAAATATTCTACCGAGCTTCCAATCTGATCACTCAATTGTAATAATGTCTTTAAAATTTTATAACTTAAACTATGTCAAAAGTCTATTGAAACATAACAATAGTCTTTTAATTTAAATCGAATACCTAAACACTTTACATAATAAAATCATCGAAATAAAGCAACAATATATGGTCCACGTTTATAATTGTGAAAACCTTTCTATAATAACAGATCAAGCCATACAATTCACGATTGACGATCAGTTTTTTCTTGACACTTTACTTAAGCTTGAACAGCACCTTGTACTCGAAATCGAAAAAAGTATAAACAAATTTCACAGATGAAAATGTTCAAAATATCAATAATTTAAAAGCTGAACTTAAAAACATATATGATGAAACATTAAAAGGGTTCGTTATAAGATCCAATGCGAATGGATTCAAAATGGTGAAAACCCCTCGAAACCATTTTATAACCTTGAAAAAAAACAAGTATACGACATAAACTATAACCAACTTAATTAATGAAAAAGGAATTGTATTATATAACCAATCAGACATTAGAAAGAAACTGCCTTATTCTATAAAAAAAACTATTAAAGTCTTTAAACGTAAACGTACAGGATAATGATTTAAATAGTTATGTTAATGACATAGCAATACCCAAACTTTCGAGTTTACAATCAACTAATCTAGAAGGGCATATCACAATAAATGAGGCTTCGACTGTTTTTAAAAAACAATAAAAGCTCAGGTTCATCTTGTTTTACAATTCACTTCTTTAAAGCATTTCCGCTAAATTGGGTACTTTTGTTTGCAGAGCTCTTAATCATGCTTTATAAGTAGAAAGTTATCCGTTACTCAAACACAAGGCATAATTACCTGCATACCAAAAGGTAAAAAACCTAGCCAATGTTTGCAGAACTTTCGCCTTATAACTTTAATAAATACCGTATATAAAATTAGTTCTGAATGCATTGCAAACAGGATGAAGCAATACATTGATAACTGATAAGAAATGATCAAACTTGGTTCATCAAGGGCTCATTGGAGAGAACACGGGACTCTCAATTACACAGAAGAAAACAATATCCTGGGTCTGCTGGGTCTGCTGCTGCTAATAGATTTTGAAAAGGCATTCGACTCACTGTCATTAAATATTTCCACAGGGAATGGAAAACGGATACATACTGTGAATATAATGATTGATGTTCGAAAATTCTACAATTGTAGAAGTCACTATCCTGAAAATTAAACAAACAGGATAAAAACAGAATATTGGAAAGATACATTTAAATCATTTCTTGAACTTAGTAGAAATTATCCGTTTACAAATCAGTTAATGCTTTAAAATCCATTATTATATTACCCAGACATAACAATTGGTAACGATATTGTATTTTTTAAGTCATGGTTTGAAAAAGGCGTTCACTTGTCGGTGACTTGATGCATAATTCTGACGATTAAACTTTGTACAATTATAACGATTTTCGCAAAGTATTAAACTTCAATCCGAACTAGTTACTTTTCTTAGGAATTATTAATGCAGGTACATGAAACTCAAAAACTCTAATGGAACTTGCTATACAAAGCGTTATATGCCCAATAGCCCAAGGTTTATCTTAGTAAAAACAAAAGGTACATAATCTATGTAAGAAACAAGTACCAAAGATGATTCTTCACCAATAGATAAATGGTCGAATAGTTTTAATTATACTAAAACAAAAGAATGGCGACATAGATTTTAAATGCCTTTTCTTATAACACGTGATACGAGTTTACCGTGGTTTCAATATAGAATTATGCATTGAATCATTGGTACAAACTCTTTTTCATTTAGGATTTGATATGGAACTTCAGCAAACTGTACGTTGTGTCAAACTGAATGTGAAACTATCGAGCATCATTTGGGAATGTAAGCACGTCAAAACATTAATAGTGGAATTGTTTATCAATACCTTTATAGTGGAATATGCATCAAAGTTTATAATGGGAACTTGTAATACCCCTGTTTCAGTAGTTGTGTTAAGAGAAGCCATGCTTTTATCTAATTTCTCTTTGCAAAATATAGTTAGTGTTGTAATGTAAAAATTAATATTGTTAAAATGTACACTTTTTTTGCGTTGTATTATGCATTTATTGTTCGTTAACTCTATACGGTGTGTCTGGAATGCCCTCGACCAACACACCTATTCACGAGCAGAATACATTATATTGAACGAAAAAAACAAAATACCTTCAGCGTTTGAATATATAGAAGCATTAATTTTGGCATTTGTATTAAGCAATTTGTATTAAAGTTCGTGTCATAATAAACTGTGTTTTACGTTTAGAACAAAATAATTTCGAGAAAATTACTTTTAGCGTACGTCCAATAATTGATGATTGAATACGGGCTTTATAATAATAAAAGAAACATGAAAAAATCCACAAATATTATCAGGAAATAAAGTCTTGTTCGCATGTCTTTAATTTCAGCCACATGCCAATAGAAGACTCTACTAACAATATCACATTAACAATTGCATGAGTTGTAAAGCTGTGGTAACAACCTTTGAATGGTCAATGCAAGGCATTAATCACTTGAAACACAATCGAAAGCATTAACAGTCGACATTGCGCACAAATTATTCAACAAAACGTCTGAGGTAAACAAAATGGAATATTTTATGAGTTTCAAACGAGAAGTTAACCGTTAAGGCCAAAGCACATGCCGTTGTCGTTGTCAAAACGCCATCGATTATAGATGCGTCTAAAATTAATCACGAACGAGAAGTAACGACGCAATCCAATACGTGTTCATGGTATCAAAGAACTACAAAAGAAAGTAGATCCAAACATGATTTAGATACGTGTCGTTGTACATTAAACTTATGAAATACCTCTCAGTTCACAGCATGCAAAGTGTTCGTACTGTAAATTCATGGTTATTCTTTGTCATGAACTTTCGTGTTTGTTTGTTTTTAAACATAACAATTTTGTGTTATATCAAGTAAAGTCTAATTTAAGTTTTTTTAAGGAATTTGTGTCAAACGACGAAATCAGCAAACCTGAATGTCCCACATATAATAATGATTACATAGTTTGTTTTAATTATTTTACACCACTGATAAACATTAGTGCAAGAAAATACAACTCTTAATGAAAAGGCGAATGAAACTTAAACCGCGTGTTATTTTGGTAATGCATTAACATAGGTTTCTACATTTTTTTTTAGGCATGATCAATTTCTCAGTATGATATATCAACGATTTGTAAGTGACTATCCCAAAACCATCGACATTAGCGAAAATTTTCTTTGAAATATATAGTGTGATTGCTGAATGTGGCGAAAACCGTGACAGTGTCAGTCAACAGGTTCAATCATACGCAATATGCGAAACAAACAAGCACCAGTGGTGTCTATTGAACTGAAGTTTTTACGCCAGTCATTTTGGGACACAAACAAAATATTTATTAGATAACAAACAATATGTTTCTAAGAAAACGCTGTTTGGTGTCCTGTTCTGCCAATGATTTATTCATGATTTTAATAGACATGTGCGTAATACTTCAATACAATTCAATTTCAATTGACCGTGTACCATTGTGTATGATTTCAAACGCTGTATGACGGATGTAGGTCTTTAGTTACCATGCTCAAGGTTGTAGCAAGATACATCTACATGATAAAACAAGTGTGCTTTATTTGAGCTCAGTAATGAATCTAAAGCGCAAGCAAACTTTGAACTTTATTTGCTACAGATTGAAAAAACAATGAAGTTATTAAGAAAACGAAGTACAAACCATGTTTAATATATCATATTAACCAAATAGAATGACATTTTCCGGTACAAAGTGGTAATTTTAAATTAACTGCTCCCAATGTTTATGGACCATGAAGCTCCCTCAGACAGCGTATATACCACCACGGGTGCATTGTCTTCGTGAGGGAACAGTAATCATGCGCGTTAGCATTGTAATGGGAAAAAACAACAAAAACATTCACAAATACCTAGTAATGTGCGCTATGAACAGAACATATAAATTGTATTACTATTTAGTTTAAACCTATTTATTTTAGCTTGCTTGCATCGAAGCCTAAGGCTTATAGAAACGCTCTCGAGTCCGTTTCCTGGGCCTATAACCAGTACTTGGTGTCTTTGGGGAAGATCTAGAGAAAGCTCCCCGAGCTATTACTATTTGATTAATATCATAAAGAAAATTAAACAAAATGCAACAGATGTGCGAAGAGGCTTCCATTCGTAATTATAAACGAAGGGCAAAATCAAGATCATTGCCACTGACACAATCGCAGTCCCCTACTGGTCCCATGTAGCCGGAATAAAAATAGAATTCCCAAAGGTTAAATCGACCTTGCAGTACTTCTAAGTGATTTCAAGGATAAAATTAAGTTTTAATGATTTCTGTAATACTAGCAGCCACTATTTTGAACTGCCCGAACACTCTTGAAATAACATGCATATGCATCCATTGGCCCTTAATGCAGTCATCGACTTTCATTAAACTTTCTTTAGAACTGTGTGAAGTGAAGCAGATTCCAGATTTCATTCAACTCAACTCAACTCAATGTATTCAAAAATAAGGCCTCCGGCCCATAATATATAAGCAACACTAGAAAGAAAATCATTTACATCCCTCGATCAACATTTCGCTTAGAAATTATTTGGTTAACATATACAAATTACAAAGTAAACAAAGTATAAACATTGCAAATAGTCCTTTATACACAATGATATATCTAGATGGCCCAAAATATATAGGTAACAATAGAAAGTTGTAATAAATTTAGCATGTTTATGAATGAAATGAAAACAACAAAATGTATATTTGGTGGTAAGTGGCATACCCACCCATACAAAGAATGTTATTTGTAAGGAAAACATAATTAAGAAAACATGTATAGCATGTCGATTTTATATTAGCGTCAAAAAACGTGAGGTCATTAAGCTTATAGATTGTTGTTCTTATTTGCAAAATATTTATGAATGAATGAATGAAAACGACGCCATACCATAATATATATATATGCAATAATAGAAAATCATTTACATCCCTCTATCAACATTTTGCTTAAAAATGATTTGATGAACATAAGTACAAACATTACGAATAGTTCTTTCACAACTGGAGCTCATTAATGAATAAAAGTCGTTCTGTTCTAATCCTCTGTCATACTAGTAAAAAAGATAGCGTTGACGAATATCATTATATCTTATACAATGGAAAAATGCATGGAATTCACAATCAAGAAATGAAGTATTACTATCGTTAAGGCAATATATACAAATTCTTTGTTCTCGATGAATATTCAAGTGTCTACCTACTTCTATTCTAAGTTTATGATTCGAACATCTAAATTTTGAAAATGACTTTTTATACATAAAAAGCATATCCATAACTAAATACTTTTCAACATTAAGAAGAGATTACAAGTGTTTATAATAATAGCATCTACTGGAATCATTAATATCACTATGCCACTTCAGGGTATAGCAGTCTATAAGTCTTTGTTTTAACATACCAATAAATACATCAATGTTTCCAATTTCCTGAGAGATCCAGGCATACCCAAAACCATGCTCATATAACAATGTTTTAACCTTTGTAGCCCCATTACATCTTCCACAGTCATCTTGTGATTTTAGCATAATATAGCATTGGCGTGGATATCTAGTATTTGACATTATAAGCAACTTTCACCAATATTTTATGCAATTTGTTATATAAAATACACAAAGTGGTAACCTACCACATTCTCCCAGAGCAACCGCGTTATTAGTTGTTCTATTAACACAAAGGTATCTTTTACAAAAATTATTATGGACAGTTTCAATAGTATTTACATAGCAATAACCCCATACCTGTGAGGCATAGCATAATACCGGTTTAACAAGAGTATCAACTAATTTAAAATACTCATTAATAGGGAAATATCCAAAAGATGTTTGATATTGATAAATTGACCATATTGACTTTTTGGCCTGGATAGATAATTTCTTATGTGTGGAGGACCAGGACACAGTAGGAGTAAAATAAACACCCATGTATTTGTAAAAAGGTACAACATTAATTGGTGATCCACGATAGCTCCATGACTCGTTATTTTTAAGGCCGCCGCCATTAGGAAAGACTATAATCTCAGTTTTATCTACGTTCAGTTCCATTTCTGTATTTTGACAAAAAGCATCAATTATATGAATTTGCTGCTGTAATTTAGCAGCTGTTTCTGCACAGTTAGCAATGTCATCTGCAAACATAAGGCAATAAATATCATTTATATCATTGGTTATGATTATTCCTGTACCACATGAGCGCTGTAAAGTGTCTGCGAGTTCGTTTATAAAAAGTGCAAATATAGTTGGGCTACTAATGTCCCCTTGTTTTGTGCCAATATTACAGGGGAAGTAATCAGTAGTTTTATAGTAACATGTTTTATCTTTAAGATTAACATCGGCGTTCCTATTATTAGAATTACTATTGAACTTAACGCATGAAAAAAGGTCTGTATACATAGCCTTGAGAATGCGTAAGAACTTTCCATGAAGACCTTTGTTATGTAATACCTCAAACAATTTAACATGGTTGATTCTGTCAAATGCTTTTTTAAATCGACATATAAACAATAGAATCTACCGTCTTGCTTAAATAAATACTTTTGTGCCATAGCCTGTAGACAAAATATGTTGTCTGCTGTCGAATAGCCTTGCCTGAAGCCGGCTTGCGATTCATGTAATTTATTATGATTTTCTGCCCAGTTATATAGGCGCGTATTTATCAAACGAGAAAATATTTTGTAAAATGTATTA
This sequence comes from Dreissena polymorpha, assembly GCF_020536995.1. Taxonomy (NCBI): domain Eukaryota; kingdom Metazoa; phylum Mollusca; class Bivalvia; order Myida; family Dreissenidae; genus Dreissena; species Dreissena polymorpha. Next base: position 38,768,407 of record NC_068362.1, on the reverse strand, counting down.
GTGACAGAGATACCCCTGTAATTATTTGGATCATTCACTGATCCACTTTTGTATATAGTGGTTATCACACTCTGGCCCCAACTTTTAGGGAAAATATCAGTTTCATATATATGATTAAAAAGCGCTTCCAATACATGAATGCATTTTCTGAGTGCAAACTTATAAAACTCTGAAAGTATACCGTCCGGTCCAGGGCTTTTATCATTTGAGTATTTGTAAATAGCTGATTCGATTTTAGCACGAGAAAATGGCTGATCAAGTTTATTTACCCTGTCATTATTGTCATGCAAATAAACATCTGGAGTTAAAGTGGTAGTGCTGATTCATCATTAAGCAAAGTTTTAAAGTAAGTTTACCATTCGTTTGGCGAAATCTTATCTTACACACTGCGCGTTTCAACGGACGCGTTCGTTTAAGAAGTGACCACATGGCTTTAGGATTATCACTTACATTTATAAGTTTGCGTCTCTGATCTCGTTGAAAGAGTAGCTGTCTGCTACGACAATATGATTTGAATATATTTCTATTTCCTTGATAATTTCTCAGGCCATGTAATAAATTGGACCTTTTAAATTAACGCAATGCGGCGTATTTATTATGTTTATATGTATTACAGTGTCCACCCCACCAAGGAGGTTGAGATGGTTTACGTTTTACGGGCTTTAAACGCATACACGATCCTGCTTCTTTAAAAATTAACGTGAGCATTAGTACCGCAGTGTCAATATTGGATACTATATATGTCATTAACTGATTTTGTTTGTTGTGTAGCAGATGTCCGTGTTTTTTAATGAACGTGGATTTATGGTTATCATTCCAACGAAACCGTTCATGTTCGAGTGTTCGCGTTATAACATTATTTCTAATCGGGTTCACATTTGAATCCCTATATGGAAGTGACAATGTACAGGCTATGGGCATATGATCAGATTCGTCATAATCGATTACTTCAAAATTAGTTATATACTCATAGAGGTCAGAGCTAGCTATTATATAATCGACCACACTGACACCGTCATTAGCGTAAAAAGTATACTCACCTAAAGTGTCACCTGGGAACCTCCCATTTATAATATGTATATCAAATAAGAAACATAAGTCAATAAGTGATTTACCAAAGTTATTGCAGAAGCTATCTTTGTCGTTTCGTGGTAAACTAAATCTACTACCATTATAATATGTATCACCAAAAATATATGTAAGATTATCATCTATTAAAAAAATCTTGTAAATTTTTTGTCCTGGCATTTGTATCACCAGCTAAAAATATATATGCATTAGGAAAATTTAATTTAATATTTTCTAAATCGTTCTATACTTGTATAATTCCATTTTGTTCCTCTAAGTTATCATATATAGAAGAGCCTTCAGGCGAGACATATGTGAAATAGAGAATAATATCTTCTAAATAAGACAATTGTGAAGACTTAAATAACAAAACAATACAATCTGTAAACTCATGGAGTATACGTTCACTATGATGTACACATTTAGAAGCAGATTTAATAAATATACTAATGCCTCCACTATTTCTAATATTATTGTCCGTATATGGGCGAGTATAATCATAATGTATATAACCCTCTAAAAAATTATCAAATTCACCAATACATTTTGACCATGTCTCGTTTAAACATACAATATCGAATGATTTAAGAAAATGCTTTGTTAGTAAACAATCTACTAAGCGGTATAGTCCACGAACATTCCATGAAAGTATGGTTAGATTTACTGAGCCTTGACCACTGTCCTAGGTGTCCGACAACATTCGGTCAACATCGGGTTCATTCGTATCGCTGAGTGATTGCTGTCCTAGGTGTCCGACAACATTCGGTCAACATCGGGTTCATTCGTATCGCTGAGTGATTGCTGTCCTAGGTGTCCGACAACATTCGATCAACATCGGGTTCATTCGTATCGCTGAGTGATTGCTGTCCTAGGTGTCCGACAACATTGATTGCTGCGATTGGTTGTCCATGACTAAGTGATGCTCGTTCTGGTCAGCTGAGTTGGTTGGTTGTCTGCTACCATATGATTGTCGTCTGCCAATGTACACAATGGATTGTGTATTGTCAATGTATTTGTAGATACCATCATTAATAATGAGTTTATCGTGACGAACGCTCGAGTAGTTTTCCTGTTGACGCTCTATAAGCATACGCTCGCCGAGGATTTTTCGGTGTCTCCGTACTCGATCTGTGTAGTCATATTGAACATATACACTGTTTCCTTGAAGATTCTCCTTAGCTTTCTGCATTATGGTACTAATGTCCCCAGAGATACTTAAAGTCAGTAGGATTGTCGGCTTCGTCGGATTAGAAGATTTAACTCGTCTCGCATCATCAATCTTAATTGTGCTAGCTTGGTCGAATTTGAGATCTTTTTCTAGGAACTGCCTAGCTTTTTGTTCAGTAGCAAGGCGAGACTCGTGTACATGTCCTGGTATGCCTTGCATTCTAAGGTTTTTCCGTTTGATGTTGCTATCTATACGATCAATATTAATCTGGAGATCCGCGATCTGTTGTTTAAAGTAGCACATTTTCTCGTCTAAGAGATTCATTATCAGCCTTTAATTCTCGTACTGTGTCCGAGATATTGTCAATTTGAAAGTTAACTTGTTTTAAGTCTGATAATATTTTATCATTGTTTATTTTCATATCTGATTTCAAAATCATAAGTAGACAGTATGTGTCATCACTTTCTGACCTGTTTCCCTGGTAGTTAGTGCTTGGTGGGGGCTGCTTAGCACATTCGCATACGACGAAATTGTACGCTGTCTAGTCTGCACACCCTCTGCGTATCTTCCGGTTGATGCCTCTGCTGATCGAGTTGCCGACGTCGCCGACGACGGCGTCTGTGACGCTGGAGAGGCAACATTCGATACCTGTGCCTGTGTCTGTCGACTATTACCCCGACTTTCACGACCCTCACCCCGAGTGTTCTTAGACTGACCGGGTGCAGGCCCAGGGTTTTCACCAACATCACCACAAACAACTAGAAGTGCAAGCAAGCACGTGCACAGACGAAAAGTTAGCTTATAACGTTCAATTGTTATTTTAAACCATAGAATTTGTGTCCAGATTTATTTGGCTGCGAAAATACACCAATACGAAACCTCTATATGTTTTTCCTAATTTGATTAATGCATCTGTACTACCGACATGTTGTTATATAATATATGTTATTCCCCGTCATTGTTCCGTGTAAGCAATACAAATCAACCGTAGTGTTATTGTCAAATTGTATGCCATTTACAGACAGTATATATTTCCATGTATTTGTTCATTACAAATCATAAGCAATGTGCTCAGCAAACAAAACACCTTAATTGCCTTTTGTATTGACTTGTCATTGGTGTAAACTTTGAACATAAAAAGGTAAACACTAGAAGGTCTTTTAAACGAAATGTAATATGCATGATGTCCATGGCGACAAAGCCAACAAAAACACCAAAGGATAATAACAATTGCTCGGAAAACATTGCGTACGCATGCATAAATGAATATGTTCGTTACAAGTTTGCGTTAAATAAATTTAAACGATAAGAAACAAATATAAGCATCACATGAATGAAAAATCTGAAGCAAATGTTAAAATAATCATTTCATTTATAAAACATAAAGTAAATACACATGCAATACCTATTTACCAATTTTAATGACCACAAAAATGGTCGATGAAGTGTCGTTAATTTCCGTATTAATTTAATTACTGCTTGTTTGGTGTACATGATAAAACTCATTCTTTATTACAAATCTATTTTATATGAGTTAAATGGCTATTACACGCGTTATAGAAGCAATATCTTCAATAAAACATGCAGCTTTTGGTTTTGAACTGTATATTTAAAACATTGAAAACAACAAATACCAATCGTATGATTATGAATAATTCTAATATATTCTTCAATTCGACCGTTTTACTTAAAATGTAAATTAAAAAACGGCACATAGACCTGTGATCGAGTGTCCGAATATATATATTTCCAAACATCTTTTTCCCGATGTTGTATATGTTCGAAAAATGCATCAGTTATAACTTGTTAAAACGTTGCCTGTTACCATATACAAACACGCATGGATAAGATGTAGTAGTTGCTTGCGCGATAGATAAAAGCGTGTACACGCATGGATAAGATGTAGCAGTCGCTTGCGTAATAGATGAAAGCGTGTACACTCATGGATAAGATGTAACAGTCGCTTGCGTAATAGATGAAAGCGTGTACACGCATGGATAAGATGTAGCAGTCGCTTGCGTGATAGATGAAAGCGTGTACACGCATGGATAAGATGTAGCAGTCGCTTGCGTAATAGATGAAAGCGTGTACACGCATGGATAAGATGTAGCAGTCGCTTGCGTAATAGATGAAAGCGTGTACACGCATGGATAAGATGTAGCAGTCGCTTGCGTGATAGATGAAAGCGTGTACACTCATGGATAAGATATAGCAGTCGCTTGCGTAATAGATGAAAGCGTGTACACGCATGGATAAGATGTAGCAGTCGCTTGCGTAATAGATGAAAGCGTGTACACGCATGGATAAGATGTAGCAGTCGCTTGCGCGATAGATGAAAGCGTGTACACGCATGGATAAGATGTAGCAGTCGCTTGCGTAATAGATGAAAGCGTGTACACGCATGGATAATATGTAGCAGTCGCTTGCGTAATAGATGAAAGCTTGTACACGCATGGATAAGATGTAGCAGTCGCTTGCGTAATAGATAAAAGCGTGTACAGTCATGGATAAGATGTAGCAGTCGCTTGCGCGATAGATGAAAGCGTGTACACGCATGGATAAGATGTAGCAGTCGCTTGCGTAATAGATAAAAGCGTGTACACGCATGGATAAGATGTAGCAGTCGCTTGCGCGATAGATGAAAGCGTGTACACGCATGGATAAGATGTAGCAGTCGCTTGCGCGATAGATGAAAGCGTGCACACGCATGGATAAGATGTAGCAGTCGCTTGCGCGATAGATGAAAGCGTGTGCGCTTATTATCATAGTAACTAACAATGTTAGTATAAATTTGTGTGTTCACATATAATGAGCTTCTAGTGACCGTATTCCCATGCTGATAAGTTGTGAGGAAAGACTTCTAATATGACTTTTTATTTCTTTATAAACAGGCACTTGTCTGTAATAAAGGAGTTGTTGACATGGCAATACATTTGCACATAGGATCTTTATGATAGATGTTGAGCTCTTGAAAACCACAAATACATTTATCTATCTTAGAAGACAGTTGCCTTTTTTTCCTCACAAGGGCATTATATGTGTTGTTTTCTACAGTTTTGTATAAAATAAATAATATGTTGCAATGACCGTCCGTGAGATAAATCATACGCCTATTTTCGCTGGTTAATTGAATATTATTTGGCGTAAATGTAGTGTCGTATTATAAAATTGTTTCGACCATTGTATAACTTTCCACAAAATGTTACAATTTTATAGGTAACAAAAGCATTTTCCATGCATAACGCACTGTAAATTAAATACTTACGCGAAACTGCGATCATATCCAATTTATATTGAAAAAAACATTAATCTTCGACAGAAGAATACGCCAATGTAGGACAATGCAATCGATCGCCGAATGACGTCACGTTAAACAATGTTATGACACTGTTCAAAGGCAACCAACTCCGGTTTCGTCTACCAACATGAAACCTGAAATTAGAACATAAACAAAAGTGTTAGTCTGAATAGGCTGTCGGTCCTTCTATCGAGTCAATGTATAATGCAAGGTTTTCATAGAAAAACGTACAACACACTCAAACAATAACACTCATCCGTGAATCCATTCAAACTTATGAATTTATGTATAAAACCGCTGTCGCTGCTCTAACAATATTAACAAGAAATATAGTAAAGCAATGGCAGTGCCTCATTACGTCTGTTTAGCTTCAGCTTGTCGTTTGAGGGACGTTCATGGGCCTTTAACATCATGCATGCCTGGGCTGTCTGTCTCTGAAATATAAAAATATATATAACTATTGAAAGTCATGATTGTGCAGTGGACGCTATGGTGACCTCCTAGCAATCAGGAGGTTACCGGTTCGATCACCACTATAGAAGAGTTTTTTTTATACCACGTTTATATAGCGTCCCTTTCATATCGTTTGTGCGTTCAGAGGCCCTTTACATTTGTTCCCTGATCAATGGGTCATAAGTCGTCCGTGAACATCTTGGCACAGTATGCAGCCACGGCACATTGGCTTATTTCCCTCACAGGTACCCATTTATACACCTGGGTGGAGAGGAGCAGATGTGGGATAAATTTCTTGCTCAAGGAAATTCCAGTGGTCAGGGCGGGATTCGAACCCGGGACCTCTCGATCCCTCAGCAAGCGTCCTACCATTAGACCATTGCTTCCAACAATTTATCTTTTCTGTCCGCAAAAAGGTACTGTTCTACCCAAGAGCAGACACGAGAGTGTCTTGAGTGTCTTAATAACCATTATGCTTTAGAAGTAATCAACCTAATTTGCATTGTATGGTAATTTCCAGACGCTGTACCTCCCGTAGCTTGCCGATCTCATTGAAATTGTTCGTCACGTGCCTTTGGAAAAACAATCTGGCATTGACAACCATAGACCACGTTGACATTTACCAATGATAATCATACAAATCATGATTAAGATTATCATCATGTTGTAACCAAAGGCCGCCTTTGAAAAAGAGATAAATATGATATATTGACTGAAAATGTGCGTTCAATATGCAATCAGTACACATAACATAGCATAGCAAAGTGTGAGGTGTATCTATGTTATTCTATGTACCATATTGTTATAAATCTTTAAATATTGATGAGTACTGATTCAAACGAAAATACAAATAATAACTGTATTTTCTCATCATGATCAATATTATGTTATTTAACGTTACTTTACTACTGTCGAAACCCTCTTAACCAGATCCTCTCTATACCGGAATCCTTTCTAAACCGGACAAATTGTCCGGTCTCATTGTTTTCCCTCTTAAACCGTGTGTAAAATATCTCCTCAATACTGGAATCCCATCAATTCCGAATGTCGGTCATTCTTTTGATCGAAATTGGGTCATTCCAAACGTAATTGTACCTCTCTAAACCGGTCAATGCCGGTTTATTGCACCTCAGACCTAGAGACAAAAACGTGTGAATAGCGGATTAAAGACGCGTGAAATTAATAAAGGTGGTCGAAAATTTTGATAACTGTAAACATCGCAAAACAATTTAAAGAGACTTGAGTAATAAATGTCTAATTACTCATCCCTGGATAACTGCACTGTCTAATATGAAGCCATGTGGGTTCCGTAATTACCTCGTTTAATGTTAAAATAAGGACCCAACTTTCCACATTGTGATCCCAAATTGGCCATTTGTTTCTTACTAGATACCGATCTTATAAATAATTGGTCTAGACTAGGTTTGTCAGAAATACGTCGACAGTCATTCTCACCGAGGCCCGTTTAAAATCGTCAGTACCTTACTGCATTGTGATAATCGCTCCCTCGGGACTATCGAACTCGTCTTTTGCTTGTTTTATTAACCATTTATGTAATAATGAATAATTCATGAATAAAAAGGTTACTGTACTATCGTTTTGTATTTTGTCAGGTGAGGATTAAAATAAATTATCGGCGAGACTTGCCCTAGCATATACTGAAATACATAGTGTCGTGTTTGAAACATTGCTTTACGATGCCTATGTATATACAAGAATTCCTCTGCAGATACATATTTTGATACAAAAGCAAGCAAATCTTTATTAAAGTGTTTCCGCTAAAAGACTAAGTACTATAAGTCTTTAGAAAACATCTTATCCTAATTCTTAAAAGGCAAGCGCTTCATCCAGAGTTAAATACGATATGAGGTCGATTTTGTGCACATAACTCAAGGTATGTTTTAGGTGGTCTCGTTTTGTTGAAATCGAAATCACCTCTAAAGTGCCAATATAAGTTTGACGAAAAAATAGCCTTAAGGTTTTCATATAAAGGCTCTTGTTCTAGTGATGGCTGTGTAAATCAGACTCTTTCTAAGCCTTAATGGCATCAAAACGGCTACTTCTATGTGGATATTACATTACTTGATCTGCTTTTTTAAATAAAACGCAAAGTTATGCGTACAATTGAATGTAAGTCATGTTTTCTAAATATACCCAAAGCCATATTTGACATTCGAATTTTTTAACCGAAACGCCATTCCAATTGGTATTTTCAATACAAGTATCATTGTATCCCATAAAAGAAAATAATATCAGGCATATTGGACTTCAAATTTGTTGTTTTTTTCATGACCTAGCTAATCCACGCAATCTAGCCACTTATATTTCATATCAATAATTTTAAAACGTCGTGCGCTCTTACTTATTGTTAACATGTCTACATAGTTGTAGCATGACTCCTTAATAAGTCTCTTTAAAAGCTTTCGAAATAGCACGTTGGTGAGAAATGTGTTATATATATAGAGTGAAACCTTGCAGTGGAATTTTGAAAAGGATACAAAGAAATCCTGTGATCGTTTAATTTTTCGTTATGGTGTGTTACTTGCTGTACAGTTTAATTATATTGATCGTGATATACAAAACAATGTCAATGGTTTCAATGGCAATCAGCTTTTTAGACGACACAAGCACGACATAATGCAAGTTGCAAATATCGATCATAACAAATCACACTGAGCGCGTTGTAAAACAAGAGGGCCATGGTGGCCCTGTGGTCGCTCACCTGAGAAAAAATATCGTTAAACAAGGGTTGTTAACGTTGTTTTGTTAAAAAAAAGTGTTTTGTTGTGTTGGCATGTATATAAATATATGCGCTATAAGAATTTTTTGTGTTTGGTTATTCTTTTAAAATAGACATGTGTTTCTCATTACGACAAAGGTTTCTTTTGGATAAAAGTGATATGAGGACAGTAATTTTATCATGAGCATAATCAGCAAAAGAAAATGGAAGTACATATTTTTTCAAATTGTAGTCAAGCTTTGAGATAATGAGATAATCATCCGAGCATCATAAGATGTTAGACGGGATTACTAAAAGCATTATATACAGAAAACAACTATTGGTTTTTTTAATAGATTGAGTGTTCATTAAATAGTTTTTTTTATAATTAATTTATAATTAAACACAATATGTTGAATTATTATCATATATCAAACTCGGTTATAAAGGAAGTAAATGAATATGAGAATATATATTAGAAATTCAAAATTGATCTTATTTTTTAGGTACCAAACATCTGACACCTAATCTTTCTTAAAGTTAACATATAGAAGTAAACACACACACGAAATTTGAAAATTGATCATATCCCACCAACTGTCAAAATATTTGAAATTGAAATGCACAGAAAAACTGAAGCATATATAGATTAATTTTGCAAAAATCTCTTCCAAAACAACCTTTCTATTTCACCAAAAAATGTGACTATTTATTGTCGCTTTTTAACCAATTGTTAACATTTTGGACAACGTTGTTTCTAATCTACAAGAACAATGTTTCAACTCACCTTGCAATGATTATTCCTATTGAAACAACAATAGAACCTGTTTAAATAACAAATATTTTATAATCGCACACAAACTACTGATGACTGCAAATTGCATTTGCGGTCTATCTTATCAATGGTGTCCATCGGACATCAAGACAAAGGTCTTTGATATGACAGCCAAGTAAATTGGGGCCAGTTTCCAATGAACTGAAATCCTGTTACACAATCATCACATCGCTATTCAAGAAGGCATCAATCAACACTATTGTACTGCAATAATGCAAGCACATGTATACATCAGTTTTATAGAGAGTAGGATAAGTGAATGAAAAGTCAAATAAGGTTCAAGTGTAAAAGTTTTGTTGTTTAATTGGTTGTACCACTATATTGAATTTCTGCAAAATAAAGAAACCAATCTGAAGTAATGGCACTAATTTATTGGAGTAATGCACTAATTGTTATTCCCCACCAACCGGCGGCCATGTTTTTTAACCTTCCAAAACCATTTTCACTGAGACATGATAAAGACAAATGTTATGGGCCAGTTTCATGAAGATATAACAATAAGTATGACTTCTTCAGTGTTAACAAGCTTTTTATTAATTTGAACTAGTTTTTGACCTAACATTAGTCAGTTTCTAACTCGACCAAGATATCATCGGGACAAATCTTTTGACCAAGTGTCATGAAGATCAGACGATAAATGTGGCCTCTGGAGTATTACAAAGCCAAAATGTTGACGACGGACGACGCACGACGGACAAAAGGTGATCCCCAAAGCTCATCATAAGTACGTTGTGCTCAGGTGAGCTAAAACACGTTGGACTGAAATTCTGCACATCATTGAAACGGGTACTTGTCTAAACAGTCACAAGTCAAACCGGTTAACAGCAGGTGAGCTAAAAGTTCATTTTGCCGCTGACAGAGCTTAGCGCTCCGTTGAAAACTGAATTGATGTGATCAATAAATTATTAACGCATTGATAAGGAGCTCGAAAAGAGATAGCAGATATAGTTCAAATCAACATAGACTTTCGGCGTGAACACATCGGATTGCAAAGTTCGCGCAATGAATCTGACAGTCTACCTGTACGCAGTATTTCTAATTGCTGTGAAAGAAATAAAAGGATTAAAAAATTACAAGTTTCTTAGCGGAAATTCTAATGTGGACAAAGTTTGTGCTGTAAATTATCGCGTCTTTACTAAAGTCGGCGTTTCAGGCACCATTGAATGCGCTACTGAATGCAGCGAAACAAATGGATGCGATGCGATTTTCTTTTCGTCCGTCAACGGTTCATGCATAGGATGCAGAAAACTAACCGACCTGTCATCAGCATTGGTGGCGTCAACAACAAACGTGTTCTATCAGTTGGGTATGTTGTTTGCAATTTTTGGAATGATCTCTTTGTACTTCGCTTCGACAATGCTTCACAATAGTTTAGATACATCGACGCTCAGACAGAGCGACTGGTAAACGTAGCTAATAAAGTATTGAACAAGTCAATCAAATCAATAGATACATTCGGTGCTGTACATATGATACAATTTTTTTATTAATATGTTTATGCGAATTATTTGTCATGCATAATTATGGAAAAATAATAAATGAATATTACACTTCGGGCCGTCACTTAAAGTTTCTCCTTACTCTAAAGAATGACGTTTGTAATGCAAATACCAATTTCCGTATCAAATGATATAGGTTATATGCCAGCAATTGAAATATATTCTCAGATATATTAACTAAAGACACATTTAAAAGTAACCCATTTCTTTTGTAGTGAATGAAAACTTTTTGGAATGGCACTACGGAAAGTCAAGATACTTTTTGGATGTCAGCAAAACAATGAACTACTCCGACGCAAAGGTTTCATGTTTTCTTCTGTTTATCATTTAACTGCGTTATACAATACGTTTTAGACAATGAATTTGACCATTTAGATACATTTTAAATTTTAATGTTGTATCTTAACAAAAATGAAATAATTTTAGCGGCAACATACTTAACAATATAAATTAATTGTTCAATCAGATAAAAAAGGGTAATCACGGTGTTCCAGTTTAAACGTCAGGATAATAATAAACATTTCCGATGTTAAATCATTTTCTTGCTTAAAGCATTATATTGCCGTTTATACACACATGTCCAAATATTGTTTAAGATTTAAGTCACTCACATGACATATAAAGTGATACACATATAAACAAAAAACTTTAATTAACCCCTTGAGTGCAGTCTACGTTTAAGTGCAGTTTATTTAATGTCCGATATGTGTGAAATAAATGTATTGACCCAAACATTAAATTGCAAGTTTGTTAAATATCTATTGAGGCGTTAGTGTGCAGCTGTATAAGGACATATCAGTAGACAAAATGAATTGCGAATGTCTTTAATACGTATCGTGTAATCTTTATTTAAGGTTCACTGTCAGCTGTTTGGTGCGCACGTGGTGGTACCTGACAGCCAAGACGAACAGAATTTCTTGATCGATCGCCTCTCAAGCACAACAGGTAGTTGTTGTCAAACGAATCTCCACATCTTTGAAAAAACACATCTTATCCGCAGGTCGAACAACGCTGTACCATTTGAATATTTGATTAAGTAATGCAGTTGAAAATGTTTGTGATTTTTGAAAGGATGCAAATCGGTGAGATTTGTGTGTATCTCATATAATTGTTTTTATTACAAAGTCAAGCTAATTCCGCTGTTACGGTAAACTATTATTAAACTGTAGCCTCGGATGCGTCAAGAGGAGCGGTGTAGAAAAACCGGGTTTAATGCATGAGCAAAGAAATGACTTCATGTCCATATAGTGTTATAGTGTCTGATATGGAATTTCTATGTTTCCAGTAGTATACGTATCTTAAAAGTGATTTTTGCAATGCGTGGAGTTGTTTTATGCATTTGAAATTCTTAAAACAACAATTCTTTGCATTTACCGTTCTAATGCGTTTACCTTAAATAAAAGAGTAGCGGAACGGAATATCATAATATTATTGGTATTTAATTATTTCTATGTAGTATTAAATTGACGTGAATGACACTAAACAATCTGTATTTAAAAATATATTAATAATAATTACACGTAATAAAGATGAAGAGTTAACCATATAATAATATTAATTATTACAATGAAATCCAAATACAACTAATATCAGTTATTAACTATAAATTACCGCACTAAGTAAAATAATGCAAACAACACAGGAATATCCCAAATGTAAATACATGTAATTACAAGAACTATACTTGTAAACAAGATAACAAAATAAATATGATAAGCGCACAGCTTTAAATACTGATAGGTGTGACTCGGATCGTGATAGATCGACTATCTCCTGAATCTCCGTAAGATATGTTTTCGATAAAGTACTGACTGGAATAAATAGTTCTTTCCTTTTTTAGTTAAGTTCCAAGTTATATTTTTCTTCTGAATCAGTGACCTGCGATCTGTTTTACGTAATGCTCTTTCAACCTGACTAATATTTTTAGAACTGGGGATATGTGTTTTGAATGAATCTTTTCTTGTCGTAGGTTAAACAGGTTTAAGAACATGTACTTATACTTTTGTTTACTTGGTAACCATTCGCTCTTCTAACAGTGTTATGTTATATCACAATAAAATACAATTAACAATTAATGTAAATATATTTATCCATGAAGTCAGTATTTTGTTTTTAACGGGATTACACAATCCTTTTATCGCCTTCTTAAAACAACACTTGGTGTTGTTTTCAACAACTTATCAGCAATAAAGATCTATTAACTTTGTCACGCTCTCATGCTTTGTCGTTATGACTGCAGCCGATAATAGCTACTAATACACCTTCTTATTGCTACGTGCACCTGTTTCGTTTATTTTCTTTCTTTTCGCGACTCGAAATGACTGACGCGTTACCGTTGATTTCAGATTAAACATGTCTTTCGGAGTGAAATATTGGATGATGGACGTTATGGACAATTGACCGTTATTCTCAAGTGTAAAATAGAATGATTTGCATCAAGGGGAATCCAGATTGACCGTTGTTTGCAATTGGCCGTTATTCTCAATTGACCGTTACTTTATTTTTGTGATGTCATTTAAATATTGCTCACGATATTCCATGTCTCTTTCCTGTCGTGTTTCTGGTCTATTTAAATACTTATTTGTTGACAGATGTTTCGCTTACCTTTATGGGAATCATTGATCCAACTTTTACTCATGCATTTCTGGCGGAACATTCTGGAACAACGGTGAACTACGCGTACTGGGCCCCGGGACAGCCTGCCGGCTACGACCGACTGTGCACTTCAATGTATCTTGGACACGGGTGGAAATGGCACAATAACGATTGCTATTACTCGTATCATGTCGTATGTGAATACGAATAGAAATATGAATCGTTTAGATTGAATATCACTCCCGTATTCATCAAACGAGAACAATTTTTGAACACATGCCAATGTTTCCAATAAAACTGCTTTGTATTAGTAGAACCATTTTATCCAAAGGCACACTGACTTGTTTGGATCAAGTTTCGTATTTATTGAGGCGGTATTTTAAATATTGTTGTTGTTGTTATATTGATATTACAACATAAGCAAACATGGAAAAACATTTGCCTACCAAATTGTTTCCATAATAATGAAAAGCGAATATCATTTACTATTTACTCAAACGTACACATTTAAACCTCCAAACGAGAAGGATGGAAATGCCAATTATAAACACTTGATTGATACAAAAGTTTTCGCATTAAATATCAAAATCGAATGCCGACTCTTTTATATTCGGAAATACAATAATTCTCTTTAATATATATTATTGTTAATTAATCCAACCATACAAATGTGTTTAGTACTTAAACTTGCATTGCTCAGAATTGATACTGAATGATTCCACATCTAAAATACTTTTCTGTATGTAGGAATAAATATGAAATCGCGCCAGGCAACATATTCATTTAATTTGTTTTTTAAGTATACAAACAATAGCCATACTACTTCTATTAATTCTGCCACTTAAACTACTTCTACTTTTACTACTACTACTACTACTACTACTACTACTACTACTACTATTACTACTACTTCTACGACTACTACTACTACTACTACTACTAATGCTACTACTACTACTACTACTACTACTACTACTACTACTACTACTACTACTACTACTACTACTACTACTACTACTACTACTACTATTAGTAGTAGTAGTAGTAGTAATACTACTACTACTACTACTACTACTACTACTACTACTACTACTACTACTACTACTACTACTACTACTACTACTACTACTACTACTACTACTACTACTACTACTACTACTACAACTACTACTACTACTACTACTACTACTACTACTACTTCTACTACTGCTACTACAACTACTACTACCACTACTACTACTACTACTACTACTACTACTACTACTACTACTACTACTACTACTACTACTACTACTACTACTACTACTACTACTACTACTACTACTACTACTACTGCTACTACTACTACTACTACTTCTACTACTTCTACTACTACTACTACTACTACTACTACTACTACTACTACTACTACTACTACTACTACTACTACTACTTCTACTACTACTACTACTACTACTACTACTACTACTACTACTACTATTACTACTGCTACTACTACTACTACTACTACTACTACTACTACTACGTCTACTACTACAACGTCTACGTCTACTACTACGTCTACTACTACTACGTCTACGTCTACTACTTCTACTACTATTACTACTACAACAACAACAACAACAACTACTACTACTACTACTACTACTACTACTACTACTACTACTACTACTACTACACTACTACTACTACTACTACTTCTACTACTACTACTACTACTACTACTACTACTACTACTACTACTACTACTACTACTACTACAACAACAACAACAACTACTACTACTACTACTACTACAACTACTTCTGCTTCTTCTGCTACTACTTCTACTACTACTACAACCTCTACTACGACTACGACTACAACGAATACTACGACTTTTTTTAGCGTTTCATGTTAGGTCGGGTATAACTTACGTATTCCAATGTGTACGTCTTAATTTAATATGAGCTGGTTAGGTATGATTTCTGTGTATACTTTCCTGTTATTATATATTTCATTGATGTATTTATATGACACGGATTTGTTTATTTGGGAGCTATAGATAACTTTATTATATATTTTAATGCTTACGCGTTTATTGAAATTGACATTCTACTGCTTTCTTATAAGTACTCATGTAATACTTGTTTCTTTCTTTTGCATATAAGAATACTGGTGATACTTGCTGATTTTGTATAAAAGTATACAGGTGATGGTTGTTGCGTTAGTACGTGAAAATACAAGTGATACTTTCTGCTTTTGTATAGAGGTATAGAAGTATACACATTATGCTTTTTGCCTTTGTATATGAGAATACAAGTGATACTTGCCGCTTTTGTATATGAGGATACAAATGATATTTGCTGTTTTGTATATGAGAATTCACCTGATACTTGCTGTTTTTTGACATGAGAATACAAGTGATACTTGTTGTTTTAGACATGAGAATACAAGTGATACTTGATGTTAAGTGTATTAGAATACAAGTGATACTTGCTGTTAAGTGTATTAGAATACAAGTGATACTTGTTGTTTTAGACATGAGAATACAAGTGATACTTGATGTTAAGTGTATGAGAATACAAGTGATACTTGCTGTTAAGTGTATGAGAATACAAGTGATACTTGCTGTTAAGTGTATGAGAATACAAGTGATACTTGATGTTAAGTGTATGAGAATACAAGTGATACTTGCTGTTAAGTGTATTAGAATACAAGTGATACTTGCTGTTAAGTGTATGAGAATACAAGTGATACTTGCTGTTAAGTGTATGAGAATACAAGTGATACTTGCTGTTAAGTGTATGAGAATACAAGTGATACTTGCTGTTTTTGACATGAGAATACAAGTGATACTTGCTGTTAAGTGTATTAGAATACAAGTGATACTTGCTGTTAAGTGTATGAGAATACAAGTGATACTTGCTGTTAAGTGTATGAGAGTACAAGTGATACTTGCTGTTAAGTGTATGAGAATACAAGTGATACTTGCTGTTTTTGACATGAGAATACAAGTGATACTTGCTGTTAAGTGTATTAGAATACAAGTGATACTTGCTGTTAAGTGTATTAGAATACAAGTGATACTTGCTGTTAAGTGTATGAGAATACAAGTGATACTTGCTGTTAAGTGTATGAGAATACAAGTGATACTTGCTGTTAAGTGTATGAGAATACAAGTGATACTTGCTGTTAAGTGTATGAGAATACAAGTGATATTTGCTGTTTTGGACATGAGAATACAAGTGATACTTGATGTTAAGTGTATGAGAATACAAGTGATACTTGCTGTTAAGTGTATGAGAATACAAGTGATACTTGCTGTTAAGTGTATGAGCATACAAGTGATACTTGATGTTAAGTGTATGAAAATACACGTGATACTTGCTTTTTTGTTTATGAGAACACAAGTTATACTTGGAGTGAAGTGTATGAGAATACAAGTGATGCTTGCTGTTTTGTGTATGAGAATACAAGTGATACTTACCTGTTTATGGATAATTTCGGTAGATTATCGAGTTTAATTCACGAGTGATCAGCTTTATTAACCCATTCATGCCTAGCGTCTTGAAAAAAGGACACTGCAAACAGCGTAAACCCAGATGATGCGGCGTCTCATCTGGGTCTACGCTGTTTGCTTAAGGGAATTTCTGTAAGAATTGTTCTAAATATAGAAATAAATATACTAAATATACTATCCCTAATTTTGGAAATAAATTGATCCAACTTAGAAGGATGGGAGAGTCCACTAGGCATAAATGGGTTAACATTTATATTGTTTGGTCACAAGATAATACAAATAGATAATCTACCATGGCTAACACATGTTAGAATTATTAAATCCTTTTAACTGTTTGTTTTCATTATAAAAGGGTAAACATGGAACAGTATCAATATTTTAATAAGTTTAATAAGTTTTCATTTTTCAAAACAGTGAATTACCAGTTAACCCTTTATTATATTTCCCTTCAAATCACCGGAACGCATGAAATAAATGATCATGATTATATACACTGGTATTGAAGACGTGCCTTCTTTTTTAAGTTATGTTTTGCACAAATTTTGCTGTTGGTAACTAAATAATATGTATTGTGATTTGTAAACGCGTTTTCAATTTAACAATCGGGAATTTAATTGTATTTCAAATAACAGCATGAACACTGTGTATTCTCTTTTTGTTAACAAAGCATCCTTAGTTGTAAAAGGTTTCAGGATGATTCACCCAACGTGAAAGGAAAAGTAGCACTATTTTCCGTTTTTGTGCTTGGGATTGGTTTTTAAAACTGACATGTAACTTTATGATAAATAAAAATTTCTTGAACAGTTATTTTTCTTAGGTATAACAACACAACATACTTCCCTTAAGTACATTGCTATTATCTTTCATCACACGCAGTGCCATTGAAACATATCTTAAATAATTATAATTGAAGAAACATCTAACTTAACTCCAAATTATACCAATATTCACGAATTGTACATTGGAATTGTTAGAATAGTAGAATGTTTATTTAAATAACGCCAGGAATAACTTGGAACCTGGTAGTAAATAAGCTGTACATCTGCTTTTTGTCAAGCAATATTGTTTAAGAAAATGAGCATATAACTCGCGATGAAAATAGCATTAGTGTATTAAACATGTATTCAAAGGTATTGTTATCACGTTATCTATACTTGTATATTGTAAGGTATACCTGTAAAAATATAAACTTCTAAATGGATACAAAAAGGTTTCAAATAAAGTACGCTCCACAAAACATATCAGTATTTCAGTTAAGAACATATGAAAGTTTGATTGCTCCGATTGTGTTGGCTTGGACTAGTCTGATATTGTATCTGTAATGGGCTGTTGTATAATAGTTATGTGCAAGTAGAAATTATTGTTACATTATTGACTATGGGACATGTGTCTTTGTTCTTTAATAACGTATGTGTGTTTCTGCGTAATCAAAATTGCACATATTTTCCTTTTCGGTCACTGCACTTACATGTTTTTACTAGTGCTTCACTTTTAAATTGCTGAATTATAGTCAATAAAACTTTGTGTTGGATTTTTCGTTGTTATATATCAAAACTACGATGCAACCAATGAAGCATTTTAAGGACGTACGCGGTAGTTATGTTTCAGGCAAATTTTAATAGTGTTCTGTGCCGGTTGAGAAATGAGTGTTTACTTTTTCGAATATTCAAATGAAAGATAGGATGGATATCAAGTCATAGAACAATATAATAATAACGTATAAAGTAGCCGAATGATTAAACATTTTGTTTCCACTAAATTTCGCTGAAAGAATCGACCATCATCTCTACGAACAAAACTTGTTTATCACGTGCTGGTAACTCCAAGCATAAGTCTAACTAGAATAGTTGCGGCAGAGGCTGACGCGTATCCACACGCCGCATAGATGTTATATTAAAAGGCAATTTTGGGTGGGCAAGGCCTATGTTGGTGGGGCCCCGGGGTGGGTAGTGGGTAGTGGAAATGTTCAGTATTAATTTGCAGTCAATTGGTGAATAAATGAAGAAGTTATGTTAAAACAAAAGTTTGGGTACGAACATTTTAGGTACGAAATAAAATGCCAAAACAAAAATTGGGTTCGAAACAAAAATTGCATACGGAAAAAAATTGCGTACGAATAAAAATTTGGGTACGAAAAAAAAATTGGGCACGAAAAAAAAAATTTGGGTACGAACAAATTTGGGTACGAAATAAAATTAAGATACCAAAAATATTTGGGTACGAAAAAAACATGTGGGTACGAAAAAAAATTTGGGTAGGAAAAAAAATTGGGGGTACGGGAAAGTAATACCCGTGGACCGCTCGATAAATTTGAAAGAGGGCGGGAACAAAGCTACCTTTACCTTTATCAATGGTCCTGAGGTGGGTAATGTGGACATGGATGGTCGAGATAGACCGTGTTGTCATAAGAGATGTTCAGTATTAATTTTAAGTCAATTGGTGAATAAATGAAGAAGATATGGTAAAACAAAATTTTGAGTGGGCGTGGTTGTCCACTATCTCCTCCTACACTTTTAGCACTAGAACATTGACACTTACACACATGGTAGCTATGAGCATATGTGCGACGGTGCACTATTTGGAATTTGGATCTGACCTCTTGGTCAAAAGTTATTATCATGTGCGTCGCATGTTGTTAGTAAAATGAGGTTTTTTTTTACCCATATTAAAGTTTTGGGTGGGCGTGGTTCTCCACTACCTTCTCCTACACTATTAGCACTAGAACCTTGAAACTTACACACATGGTAGGTATGAGCATATGTGCTACGGTGCACTATTTTGAGTTTTGATCTGAGCCCTGGGTCAAAACGTGTTGTCATAAGCGTCGCATGTTGTTAGTAAAATGAGTTTTTTTACCAATTTTACCCATTTATTTACCCATAACTTTTGACCCAGGGGTTAGATCAAAATTCCGTTGCCGTCACCGTCGCACATATGCTCATAGCTACTATGGGTGTAAGTTTCAAGGTTCTAGTGCTAATAGTGTAGGATGAGATATTGGCCGGACGGACGGACAGAAAGCGGAGATCAATACAATATCCCAACGCTTTTTAAAGGGATACTTACGGAAATATCCCTTATATTGAAGATGTTCAAGTTGTGCAATACTTTTTTCACCAGATAGCTTTCCTTAGCGTTAAACGAACTTGTTATTTAGTCACATAATGCTTAAAGCATATCGTCAAAATATGCTCGATTATATATACATTATAATAAAAATCGTGATGTACATTTAATGTTATGCCTAACACACAATTGCAACACTTATATAATTTTAATGCCTCAGACAACGGCCAAATATATCAACTATAATGTGGCATTGTTGTTAGATTATTTACTACATGTTATATACAATTATTTAAAATCATTCACCCACTACGCTATGATACTTCTGCGCTATCAATACGTATACACAAATATTATTGTTAATTAATTGTTTACAATTTATTAAAAACATTGATATCCAATAAGACAGGCTGCTTAATTGTTTTAAATGTATGTGAACACATGCTGGTACCCGTATTTGAACACATGCTAGTACCCGTATTTGAACACATGTTGGTACCCGTATTTGAACACATGCTGGTACCCGAACACATGCTGGTACCCCACCTGCATCACATTTATCATACACACATACAATCTGAAAAAACGAACGTGTTCCCTGCTATTTAAATAAGTATGCATCAATATTTTCTTTTTATTTTTGTGAAAAGTTGAAGTACTAAAATATGCAACCACGTGTATAGTACTCCAACTGGATAAGGCCCCTATTTGGGAATGGGAAAACATCCGCCGTTAATGAATTCAGAATTATAGAAACTAAACTACTGAAAGTAGCAATAATTGATATAATAATAGATCTAACATCTGTTTTTGCTTATGGTTATTTAGTTTTTGTGTGGATATTTAAACGAAATTATTTCAAAATACCGTATATATTTATTAACCCTTTCAGTGCGGGAATCGAATTTTAAAGGCCTTTGCAAACAGTTTGGATCCAGATGAGACGCCACAGAACGTGGCGTCTCATCAGGATCCAAACTGTTTGCTATTCTGATAGCATTCTTTGAAAAAAAAATAAAGAAAATGCTAATTTTATAATATCAGCAGACGACATTTTAGCAGACGACAAATTTCCCAGCATGCAAAGGGTTAAATTGTACAATACACGTCAATTGGTAGACTTAATAACTCAGCGGGTATAGTGGAGGTCCCATCTGAATTTTATTGATCTAGGCAATGGGTCGAATCTCGGCAGATCCTATATTTTTTGTTGGCATGTGCATTTGAAAGAAAAATGTATCATTAAATTTGCACTTTAATGTTGATTGAAAATAAACGTTGTTAATGTATTAGCGTGTATTAATATAGTACTTAAGGATTTGGAAAGTGTTATCTTAGAAAACTTTGGTCGCACACCGGCGACAACACAAGCTTGTTCACAAACATTGGAGGCGAGTGATGATAGCGACACAGATACCAGCAGCTACGACGACATCGATCAGGGTCGTGTGCGGTCAATGGTGAATTAAGTTATTGGTGGCAGTGATGACAGCGATAGTGACGACGAAGACGATAATACAGATCGCCCATCACTTCCACCAAATGAAAGCCATTCACACAACGTTAACAGCGCTGGCTTCCATGAGCTTGGTGAGTGTGACCCTGATATGTTAGCTGTAGATTATTTTATGAAGGGATGTGGATGTGTATATTGCGAAAAGAACTTCTCACTAGCTGTTCGGCATATCAGTCCATATTAGAAATGAGCGAGAAGACCAATGATGAAAAGGAAATTTTTCTTGTGGTACTTTTAACCAATTGAACAGATACGTCTTCTAGCACGAAGATAGGAAAGAAACGCTCCCGCGTACATAGACACGTTACAATTAATGGTGTTTTAGTGTGTACGGCGACGTTTCAACAGATTTTTGACGTAAAACCAGCTGTTCAGTGTGAACTCATACCGACAGTAACTCAAGGTGGTTGTACGCCCAGAACGCACGGAAACAGAGGTCGAAGAACTAATCACGCACTATGCTTTGATGATAGGAATCGTGTTGTTCAGCTTATCATGAACACGTCCGAAAAAAATCGGTCTGCCATACACAGCAGCACCAAGGGGAAGCGACAACATTCCAATCGTTTGCCTCAAGCGCTACAAAACTAAAATTGCATGTGTACGGCGCCTTAAAATCTCATTTTTCAAAAGCATCTTCCGCACATTTGAATTGCCAAACCGAGAGAGGACGTTTGTGGCACGTGCGAGCGACTTCTCAAGTACATTGTCGGCGCTGTAGCAGAAGAAAAGAAGTTACACGCACTGAGCGCAATGGAGAACCACATCACTGACGCGCGCAAGGTTGTTAAATCAATTACAACTATATTTATTGTAAGCCTATAAATTTAAGTAATAATGTAATAGAATATTCCCATATTTTGCATGCTTAGTTAAAACGCCAGTGAAAACCCGAAAACCAAA
Organism: Dreissena polymorpha; assembly: GCF_020536995.1. Taxonomy (NCBI): domain Eukaryota; kingdom Metazoa; phylum Mollusca; class Bivalvia; order Myida; family Dreissenidae; genus Dreissena; species Dreissena polymorpha. Next base: position 38,745,785 of record NC_068362.1, on the reverse strand, counting down.
GCGGTAATTGGTATTGATAATTAATTCATGTTCATATTTTTACAGGAAAGAAATGTTTACTTAGACTGCGTGGAGCTGGCGTTACTGGATGTCGTTCATAGACGAACACTTCAATGCGCTACCTGGCATATATTATTTAGCAGCTATTAAATAATAAAAGAAGTTAAATGTACGCAAATATTTATTTACACTTATTTCATTTGGACAAACTACCACAAATATAATGTGTACTTCCGCTACATAGGAAATGTCTGAACTTCCGAATTTCGTCTGCAACCCCCGGCGTAGTCATGGTGAAGACATGTGGCGACGGTGAAGACTACTCCTTTTGTTTGCTGAAGAACGAATGTTTTCGCTTCACGAACACCGACCGCCCAGTGCCGATACTTGCAGCTGGATTATCTGCAGCACGCGCCTACTTGCGTGACAAAGTGCGCTCTATATTGTCAGCTCGGTGTCGCGAAGGCTTTCCGTGTTAGACAGCATGTGGCATTTGTATTGTTTCGTAAGTGTTTCATTCAACAAGTAATGGTAAATATATGATGTATTCTGCACGTTTGTTTGTATCACAAAAAGATAGAATGAGTAGGCGATTATTTAAATTGAAAAAACAACAACATATATTTAACGGTATTCAATTGTGTGAAAACAATCATAAATTTATATCAACACAATATATGGCATAACCAAACAGTAACCCATTAACGTCATCGATATCAAAAACTAAAACATTGAAAATTATCAATAAATGATTACGGACATTACAAAAAATAAAGATATCCGAAGTGAATTAGAAAAAAAACTCCGTACGACATGACGTCAAAATTACGTCGTAATGACGCTCGTCTCAGCGTTACATAGGTTCACACTAATGGAAAGAATTATAGGCTATAGGAAGAAAAGATTGACGTTTTATACATATTTCGAACCGAAAAAGAACGTACATACCGAAAATGCAAAAAAGTAAAAATTGAAACATTTGTCAATAATGCTGGTTTTCTCATGGCGCGATTCACATACATTCGCAAAGAAACAGTAAAAAAGCAACGTTGATTGAGAAAAACATACAACGGAAAAAACATTCTTTAATGAGCAGAGTTAACAAAAAAATAAAAGAATAAGCTCATTGAAAATTCGTTCATGTAAAATAATAAAGAGCATTTACATCCTTTAACAAACAACTTTCGGTTCAATTTATGTAAAATCACCAAGAGAATACAAAGTTTTTTTTTAATTACCGATATACGTATGCAAGGAAACAAATACGTGTAAATACGTTTAACAGCTTTCAATCACATGTCAATTATTACAAATCCATGAACAAAAGCGACGTTTCTTGGATTTAGTCTATAACTGTTGATTGTCAGTAATATTTAGATGTTTTAGAGACATAACAAATTACGTAATTAACCCATTCATGCCTAGCGTCCTGAAAAAAGGACATTGCAAACAGCGTAAACCCAGATGAGACGCCGCATGATGCGGCGTCTCATCTGGGTCTACGCTGTTTGCTTAAAGGAATTTCTGTAAGAATTGTTCTAAATATAGAAAAAAATATACTAGACATCCCTAATTTTGGAAATAAATTGATCCAATTTACAAGGATGGGAGAGTCCACTGGGCATAAATTGGTTAAAAACAAGTGCACTGTGCTGACTGATACGAATCGCGAAGTTCATGTTCAATTTGTCAAGTGATGTTTGACCTTGTTTTATATCCATAAATATTCGAAAAAACACAAGCATTCTCGGAAAACGCACCTGTGATCTGCGATTGTTTTGACGTTCGCAGTCACCCCATTTATCATGTATGGATTCATTCAATTTAAAGGGGCCTTTTCACAGATTTTGGCATTTTTTAACTTATTCATTAAATGCTTTATATTGATAAATGTAAACATTGGATCGTAAAAGCTCCAGTAAAAAATCAAGAAAAAAATTTAAAAAAGGAAAAGAACATTGCCCGGAGCAGGTTTCGAACCAGTGACCCCTGGAGTCCTGCCAGAGTCCTGAAGTAAAAACGCTCTAGCCTACTGAGCTATTCCGCCGAGTATACATTCGTGACGTATTTTATACCTTATATAAGCAATCTTTGTAGTTTCACAAAATTTAACGACAAAAACAGAACTCTCCAAATTATTCAATCGTTTCGCGTTGCAACGCTTTATAATTTTTAGGTTTTAAAATCATCAAAAGATGCATATAATGGCTATATTAGGGCATGGTTAATGTTCAGTATTACTGTTTCCTCACAAATATCATAACTAAAACGAAAACTTACGAATCTGAAACAACTTTTTTCAATTTTGTCAATTTACCAAAGCGTGAAAAGATCCCTTTAAACAATTGTTGAGACAAATAACCTCCGTTGTTGCCTAGCAGAATACAAATATTTGACAGGAAGCTTTCTATTTGTCCATCTCCACCATGAAATATTCGTATGAATACAGGAAATTAAACTTGAAAATGCGTGAAAATCGACGCGAACGGTTTGTTCATGAGATACGTTGTGCCTATTCAATGTTCATGTTATATTATTGAAACAATTGATAACGCTTGACAAAATTTAGCATGTCATTTATTTAGCACAATCAACAAGCTTTTGTAAAATTGTTAAATTGTTGAAACGATGTTTCGTCTTTGTAATTGTTTATGGACACAATAGCTTTCTTTAACAACTGCTACGAGGGGGTCTATAAGACGCAAAAGCAAAGGAACCCGCGTTTGCAAGTATTTTTCTGTCCATTAAAGGCGGACCGCACAATTAGGACAATTAGTACGCAGCGACAAAAGCATGTATATGAAACAAATATGCCAGAGCAAGCAACGTGAAAATTTTTCGCACTTTTTTAATTTGGCATAAGTTATGTAACTCAATAACTAGTTTTGGAAGCACATGAACTCTGGCGTATTTTATGCATAATAAGTTGCTACTGCTGTTTAATTGGCTTCATGGCTGATCAAAAGCTATAGTTCATATTTTGTTCATATGACACAATTGTTCTATTCCAAGAGCCGACCGTTTTATTGCATATTTATTTAGTTAAATTACTAAGTGCAGGTTTTCACATTTGAAATAATGTGTTTTGTTGACTGTCTCATAAAACAGTTAAAAGTGTCATTTATGATTTAAATTTCTGCAGTGTTTAATAAGAGAAAAATAAATATTACACTGGCATTGCATATCTGATGTGAATGTAAATACACGTAACGCACGTTATATGTTATTCTAAATCAAAAGAAAATATTATGTGAGTTTTTGATAGAGATAAAGTTTATCATGGTAGCGCGAGGCTCACATAATATTCTATTTATCCTATTATTTCCTCCCCTTTTCCATTGATAATTATCAAATAACGCATTTTGTGACGATTTTGTTCTTCAGTAGTTGACAAAAACTGAATTTCCTATTTTTTGGAAAAAAACCGAGTGTGATCTAAAAAAGCGATAGTATAGAGCTGACGGTTTTTCGATCGTTGTTATACTATCGATTTTCACCTGGTAATAGGATATTAAAAACATAACGCTTCCATCGACAAAATGAGAGTATTACTGCTGCGCTGGCACACATTTACAATAATCGTGATGTTGCATATTTAACCCATTTATGCCCAGTGGACTCTCCCATCCTTGTAAATTGGATCAATTTATTTCCAAAATTAGGGATGTCTTGTATATTGTTTTCTATATTTAGAACAATTCTTACAGAAATTCCTTTAAGCAAACAGCGTAGACCCAGATGAGACGCCGCATCATGCGGCGTATCATCTGGGTTTACGCTGTTTGCAATGTCCTTTTTTCAGGACGCTAGGCATGAATGGGTTGAATCAAACAATGTTGGATTTAGCGGTTTGATTTTCTTATTGTTTACATGTATTGTAAACCAAATCGACTGTCAACGTTACCATTAAAAAGCGTCCTGTATGATTATAAACTAATTTAAACGACTGCGTTAGAAGTAGTAGCTGGCAGCAAGAGAATTGTCGTTCTGGCATTGTGTTTCCCGTGATAATGCGAAATTCGATCGAGCTTATTAGTTGATTATATAAATGCAGATCGGCGGCAGTTGATGGTTTTCAAAACTAATATAGAATGTGTCAAATGCCATAATTTAATTGATTATTATGTTTGAAATTTCCAAGTAAATGAATTATACAAACTTCGTCGACTGGTATCCTCAAGAAAACAAAGCACCTATGAAATACTTGCTCCGGTATTAAACAGCAGTCTAAAGTAACTATTGTGTTTTTTATTGGGGAAATATTAACATCGCTATGTAGAGTTATATCGAATAAGTAACATTTTTAGTTGATAATTTACTACAATATCATGACATAATGTACTTTATATGAAAAACAAAGTATGTGTGTGGAAAACATATCTGATTTTTTTTGTTCCGTGTTAACACTTTCAATAGTCTGTAAAAGAATAAGAAACATGATAATACAATTCTGCAAACTATGTTTATCAAATGTTTTGAAGTACTTGCAGCCAACAGCATGACATATTGGGGCTTAAAACTTAATAGACCATTAACACAATATGTTTTGTATATTTAGAAAATTTAGTTTTTAGAAAATAATGCATAAATATAAGCTCAACAGATGGAATTATATATTTCGGAAAAAATGCCATTTTTTCAGTTCTTGTTGATGTTAAATAAATGTCACAAACATAAAATACATTAGAGTTATAATTTAACAATTTGGTTTAGTTGAAGAACAAGTATTCCGACATAAAGGATGTCAATAATTCTGATGGTCTTGTGTTTTATGTGTTGCAATCTTTGCTCACGAATTAAACTAAACGTAAACAGTTCGCAAAATAACGTTTGAGCCTATGAAAATCTGTTTGTGTCTGAGGCTGAAGGCCCGAATGACATATGGTCTAAAATATTTTTTCGTACACTAAAATGTAAAGGTTAATAATAACACAGGACAGCCAACACAAAACTATGGAATCATGAGTTGTCGCTCTTTTGCACAGAATTTTCCCTTCAATGAGATGTATCAACAATTGAAAATTCATGTTGATTATTCATATAGAAATATGCTCACTTTAAATATAACAGTCAATAATGACACAACTCTCAAAGTATGGTAATGTTCATTAGATATGTTTCTTTCACTGAACTTCCCGCACGTGAGACTTATCTACCATTACAGTTTATAGTTCGTATAGTACTCCAGATACACCATGAATAATCTGCAGTTCCAATGTTTGCTGCCCTTTGAAGTTTTAAGTTGATAGTCATACCTATTATTGTTTCAAAATTCCATCGAATTTTTTTTTTTTAATTTTTTTTAAAAGAGTAATTAAAAGTGAAAACTAAAGCAAGCGTTATGGCTTTTATGCACTGCACATCCAATCAATGCTATATGCATATCTACCATGAACTTTCAAATTGAAAATGTAATAGTTTGCGAGCTTTTCCCAGGTCAAATGTAATCACATCAGGCATGTACGATGATCAACGTATAAAACCAGTATAACGCCTCTTAAAACTTGTTAAGCGGGGCTATAATGACAATATATAATTAAATGTCTAGTTTAGTGAAAGTGAAATAGATCTTCCTCTGCATGAAAAAAATATTACATTGAAATTTCTGCTACCTCTAATTTTTACTGTATAAAATAAAGATTCCCTGAATCTGAGTGAAACACATTGTTTCCCTTTTAAGAAGACAACATTAGATTACCCGATGATGATCTGATCCAGCAATTCAAATGCAAAAATAATGTTTTTTTCTCATTTATGAATAACTTTGTGTGAAAAAGTAAATGCCTGAGTTTTAACCAGTAATTATATAACAATCTGTAACCTTAACCGTCTAACACACAGTCTTGTAGACTCTGGGTGTCGGTTAGAACTAGTGGTTGCTTTTTCCTCTTTATCTATAATTACTTTGACTTTAACCTTGTAAAACTGAAAAGTCAATTAATTTATAATCCACAATGCCTAGAGATTCCAAGAGTCAACATGCTAAACACGAATACTTGTGCAGTGCTTAAATCTGCCACTTTGGAATCATTTTGAACAATGTTTTAAAAAGCAAAGATCCGATCGGCCCAACAATTAAGTAAATGAAGTTAAGTTCAATGTGCTTTTGTTAGCATTTTCTAGTTTAATTTCAACAATTTAGTGTTAGAAAATTACTAAACGAAACGCCTGAATTGTGTAAAAAAACGACTTTAAAAGTGCCTTAATCCGCCAATCCTATTTAAACAAGTTTAAACAGAATGGAATTATTATGTTCACATGTGATTCCTTTTCTAAAGCAACTCCAATTTAGCAAACAAAAACACGAATATTGATGATACAGAGTGTATTTTCAAGTTGTATTTAAGGGGCGCGTTTGTGAAATCGTATATATATAACCTTGTTTAGCTCATTGTAATTTATGTTAACTAATGCTTTTATTCCAACTCAATAATAGGCAGTAGTTTATTCTTTCATACGGTGACGCAATGTCTATAAATACTCCATAGTATTTCGTATATCAATATTTTATTTATAGAGCTCTGAAACTTGAGCACATTACATGTGTGTGGGAACGAGTCGCTTTTTGAACGAAAAGATATTAATATTAATTGAGATAAAAAATCAACAAGCACTTGAATATTTAACAAAACGTTTGTCTGATTGAAATTAAACCAACAAATCGCTATTGCGAGAACTGAATTAACACAATATCGATAATTGCGAGAACTATTTTTTTAGTTTTGGATGAACAACATAAATTTACGGAGGAATATTTATTTTTTTCCTAATATTTTGGCACCTGGTCACTCTAACAGTGACTTGCATTCAATTAATTTCTGCATGAATAAGACTTATATCCAATTAGAAAAGAAACAAAATGATGAAAACTGCACGGAAAATTAAAAAGGTGGTTGTTTGCCGGAGCTCAAAATAAGCAAGTTCTCTCCGATACAAGTGTTTTAAGTGTTCCCTTTCAAACAACTTGGGTTAATACTATGCTTTAAAATTGCTTTCGTTAGCTTCCTAATCTTTTTTTCGTTTACGTCATCATAAGCTGTTCTCCGAAAGAAAATAAATCATCTACTCGATAACAGTAAATCATTTAGTTGTTAACATTATATTATTGTTCTATACGTGTTTATGTCAAAATGTTGTTTTTTTCATTTAAGATTTAAGAATTATATGATGTTCATCATAAACAAAATAGTAGTATATTGATGGCTCACTGATAAATTGTTTACCCCGCGCTTGAACGCGCATCAAAGGGCAAATCACTCGGTACAAAGGTCCTACATTCCATCAATACAAAAGAGTAGATGTGTTTGATTGCCCCTTATAAACAAGGGGATTCGTGGTAATTTACTCGCAAGTATAGATTTTCACCACATGCAATCTTTTCCTATCGCCTTTTACGAGTGTATAGCAATGAAAACATGCTTATTGAAATTTAATTGCTTTTCGCGTCATTCATATTTTTGGAGTGAGTTTAAGTATCTCGTCCGGTACCTCTCAGTGCTCTCCGAAATCAATAGAGCGTTAATTGTTGCAAAAACGCAACAAAATGGCTGCCGTCTGTATTCAGGTTGGGAAATTAATTAGTTTTTTTAGAGTTTATTACTTATATTGACAGAAGACTCGATTGAATGATCATGTTAACCATAGTTTAATCAATTTCTTCTTTCGTTGGCCCATACCTGTTTCAAGCGCAAATCTACTGCAAAATTGTCAGCACTCGTGAACGCTCGATCAACGCGAATAGAACCCAAACGCGTACAGTATTTGGTGTCAGCGAAAATAAGTTAATAAATTGAGCAATAATCCAATAGGAAGGCACACAATGTAGAAAACGATGTATATACATATTTTCGATAATTCAATGACCCCTTGAACCTGTATGCTTCATCGATCGATGGTTGATGTAACATGATTTACAAAGGAAAGAGAAGCTGCGAAACGCAGCAACTGATAAAAGGCGATGGCTAGAAAATGGCTCACGTCGATTATTTGTAAAAAAAACAAACAAATGATGTTTGAAGCAAGTAAAGATGTGATTCGGATTATCGCCATTAATTTGTACAGGTGCATGTGTACATTTCTTTATTCCGTGTTCTTCTATCGCTGGTGTTCTCTTATATCCATACATTTGAAACTGTTTGCCTTTTAGCTGAAACGCCAGCAAATTTATGATTAATGCACTTAAAACGGTGCTTTTGTTTCACCCCATATACATATATATAACGTTATATCGGAAAAATATCAGTTTTAAATTTTTGTCTGTCTCTGGCTTTCTCTGTCCCTCTGTCTCTCTGTCTCTCTCTGTCTCTCTCTGTCTCCCTCTGTCTCTCTGTCTCTCTGTCTCTCTCTCTCTCTCTCTCTCTCTCTCTCTCTCTCTCTCTCTCTCTCTCTCTCTCTCTCTCTCTCCCTCTCTCTCTCTCTCTCTCTCTCTCTCTCTCTCTCTCTCTCTCTCTCTCTCTCTCTCTCCTCTCTCTCTCTCTCTCTCTCTCTCTCTCTCTCTCTCTCTCTCTCTCTCTCTATCTCTGTTTGTCTCTCTGTCTCTCGCTCTCTGTGTGTCTCTCTGTTTCTCTCTATGTGTGTGTCTGTCTCTCTCTGTCTGTCTCTTTCTGTCTGTCTCTCTCTGTCTGTCTCTCTGTCTCTCTCTCTCTCTGTCTCTGTCTCTCCCTCTCACTCTCTCTCTCTCTCCCAACAGCATGGTAATAAACAAAACGAATATGGAGAGATGAATGCTGGTGGAGATTTGACGCAATATCATTATGGTCCTATCAACCAGCACGAGTCCCAACTTTTCGAGATCAACATCACATCCAATGTGGAAAAGATCATAAAGGTTACCGATGAAGTAATGTTAAGTGTCTTTCTCACATGTAGTGGTTATATCTGCCGTATTATATATGACTCAATCAGTAGCTTACCCAATGAGCGTAAGTGAGAGGAGTTAAATACATCAGTTATAAACAGGTTCTTGTATTCACCATCGCTTCCAAGATGCTTCTTGTAATTTAAGACAAGAACCTATGACTTTCGCGACACTAATCGCACGCATTTCATCGACGAACGACGTAGCAAACTGTTTTAAAAACTGGATTTGAAATTGTGTATTGCATTTTCTCGTGATAATGTTGCGTTCCGTGGTACTCAATTCATAGTCTCAAACGCAATTCAGGTATTACATGTTCAACATATTCATACTAATCGTATAGGGCTTTGCACCGATATACAAATACACATATATTAAATAAATTATAAATAAAATTAGTTATTATTCATCATAAACGTTCCTGACAAGGTAACGTAGTCACTTACATAATAATAATGAATGCAAACGTCAATGGCACTTCTCTAAATGTATTAAGGTCGTTAAAATTGGAATAAGTAGTTGAATGGTTCAATAATTAAAATTACTCGGTACGTGCATTTATTTATATCTCAAAATTCAATGATCCAATACCAATGTCACTTATTTAACTTACTTTTTACAAAATAAAACGTGATAGATGTTACCCCTTTTAACGCTGATAACAAGAATACTCCTGTGACCAAAATTGGGTCACTTTATACACCCGCAGCGTTCCGCGTGTGACCAGAAATCAATCACTGTGACCAAATATTGGTCACTATGACTTTGACCACTTTGACCACATATTGATTACTGTGTGACCGAAAAACTGGTCAAAATAACGGCCCTGACTACTTTTGGAACGCTCGCATGGTTAACACTTTTAAATCGTAAACTAGACTTATACGACTAAACTATTTAAAACAGACTATTTGAACTAAAAATTAACCTAACGTCTGCTAAAATAGTACAGCTTTCTTACATGATGCTAAAATATAGAACATTTATACTATATGTTAACACCGCAGTGTGTTGCTATGTACAAATTGCCCACAAGTCAACATTCCACGCCTTTTAAGTAATTCCATATCTTAGCGTGTTAAAATTTCATGGTCACGTGACCATTGTTACGTCTTCCACTTGCGAAAGCTTCTATAATGTTAAACATTCGCGTGTGCCAGCCATTTATCGACCAAGTCGACCTATTGTTTTGGGTACTTCGCAAAGTCATTGGAGGAAACTAAAAACACAACAACCACAATGGCGGACAGTGGAGAAACGGCATGACGATTTCAAGTGAAAAATGCAATGCGTTTAATAATTATAATTTCGAAGATTATAGTGCAATACATAGGGATAAATAAAAATATATATATTCATTAATTAAATGCCGTGATTTTAGATATGGACAATGCATTTATGTTCTAAATAATCGAGGGGAAAGTGCGTCCCGGAACAGATAGTCTCCTAGTCAACTTAAACAGAAAGAACGATTTCCACATTTCTTGTCAAAGTTGCAAGTTACAAACATTATTTGATTTAAATGTAATGGGATCTGTGAAAAGTCAATTCCATACGCATATGTTTACTTATTATGTTTGTTTTAACTCACTGACTATTGCAATGATGGTGCCAAGACAAGTATTTAAAGAAAAGGTAAAACATTTAGTAAAACCCCAGTTCATATCAATGGCTCCATACAATATGACAATAGTTTTATACACGGCAGTGTCTATAATGTAATATCGTCGTATCACCACTACCGTTGCATATGACTATTTCTTTTACGTTATTTAGTCATATCAACATTATTGTTGTACATGTACATCACCATGTGTAAAAGATTATATAGTCACATCAACACTACCGTTGTACATGACGATTTCTATAACGGTATGAAGTCACATTACCACTACCGTTGCTCAGAACGGACAACGTGGTATCAAGCATTCAAAACCATACACGTCCTTTTCTGCGAGACTGCAAACATTTAAACCATACATGCTTTTGTCATCATTCAAACTATTCATGTCCTTGTCAGCATTAAAAGTTTAAATTCAAAACCATACATTTCATGGTCAGCAACGAGTCAAACCTGACATGTCCTTGTCAGCAAAGATTAAAGCCATACATGTCCTTTTCATCAAATATTCAAACTAAACATATCCTTGTCAGCATTCAAACCATTCATGTCCTTGTCAGAATTTAAACCATACCTTTCCTTGTCAGCAAAGATTCGTACCTGACATTTCCTTGTCAGCAAGAATTCAAACCATATATGTCCTTTTCAGCAAATATTCAAACTATACATATTCTTGTCAGCATTCAAACCATTCATGTCCCTGTCAGCAATCAAACCATATATGTCTTGTCAGCGAGACTGTCTTTCTTCAGTTGTATATCGTCGATGCACTATTGGTGATTTTCTCTCCTTTATAAATCTGCACAAAATAAAAAAACACACGCACATATCAAACTATAGATTGCTTTGCATACGGATTTTTCTTCTTACTGTACGAACATAAATATTATTACTTACAACATTACAAACTAATATTTATTCATAATTAAAATTAACGGTAAAGATTATACAAGTTTGAATGCTCATTTGAGATGTTTTATGAAACTCTATCGAAGTAATATTAAAACTTAGCTATAAACAAAATTAATGTATACGCTGTTGAAGAACAACACAAGGTTTACACAGAACAGTATCTTATGAGATGAGTACGGCAGCTGTACAAACGGTGGCATTATCGTCCATTTTGTTTCTTATGCTTGCGCGTCAGTATGTTTACTGAAACTGTTATATATTACATACATTCTTATTAAAACTAGTATTCCAACAAACCAATTTAAACGAGAGCTTCTCATCAAAGCTTATTTTTGTCGCACCATTAATGGTTCTCTGAAATGTTCTTATGACCTGGAATGAAACAGAAAGTAATAAATCACAGAGGTAAAATCTAATCTTATAAACTATATACTAAAGATCGTTTATCTTATTTAAATATTCCCGTTATTAAACCACGCGCAAAAATGCACCAAAAGTATGATTGTGCTACAGGTGTCGTTTAACCCATTCATGCATAGCGTCCTGAAAAAAGGACATTGCAAACAGCGTAAACCAAGATGAGACGCCGCATGATGCGGCGTCTCATCTGGGTCTACGCTGTTTGCTAAAAGGAATTTCTGTAAGAAATATTCTAAATATAGAAATAAACACACCAGACACCCCTACTTTTGGAAATAAATTGATCCAATTTAGAAGGGTGGGAGAGTCCACTGGGCATAAATGGGTTTACAGAAGTGCCAGATAAGCGCCGTGGAGGCCTATAGGCAATGACACTTTTTGGGGCCGACGCCATTAGCCCCTAGTCGGCCTAGTGCTTAGTAGAGCGCCACTGCCCAGTCGATTTCACTCGTTTTCATTTGCAAAACATTACGGTATGCAAATAATAAATAATAAATGATTGTCGCTTGGTAAGAAAATGCGAAGCCTTTAATATAACGTTGATATACAACAATTATGGCTTATTTTATTATTTCGGCTGTATAGTGGGTCCTCTCTTATCAGAAAACCAGTATGCTTATTTTGGTTGTGTAATGGCTCCTCTTGTAGTTGAAGTTTCACTTTGCACCATCATGTGCAAGAGACGCTTCCAATAAACATTTGTAAATATGAGCATAGTGTATATTGGCTGCACGTGGGAATGTAAACAAACTTAACGTGTTCATTATTTAAATCAGGTTTAAAAAGCTTATCAATAGAATATGATGAATACACACACGTTTTCATCTCCTAGTGATGTCATCAATACAATGTCATCGTTACCGCGTAAAAGCATTACTTTTTATGTAAAATATTATGCTTGTTAAAATATACTTTCACTCCTCTGCGGCCTACATCTAAGTGCATGCACCTTCATGAAGCGTGTTCTCGCATCCGTATAGAAATGACAATGACGTTGTGTCACCATGGCATGTATACAATGCCAACGTATGATAAAAATACATAACAACAAACCTCACAAAAACGCCGAACTCCGATATTCGGATGTGACGTTAAGAGGGATTTTACTTACGTAATGCAAAACAAAACGTATGCCGACATTTGTCGAAATTTTTGTAGAGATTGCAAAACCATTGTCATGTTATATTTTCCTCGCATTTGCACAGGCATTCAAGGGCGAAACTGTTCGTTTAAAGAAGTCTTTTCTATAAGCATATTCAGTGTAGCTGGAAATTTTCGGGCAATATAAGGATGTGCATATTGCACAGGTTAATCTGGGAGGACGCTTTACGCGAAGCATTAAACCGAGTTTTCCTGGAACGATGCTCATATTTTTTTCCTAAACAAATTATGACCTAGAGTTTGCCTTCCTCTTGTGTGACTTTCCTTTGCTCAACTCAGAACACGAGTTGTGAGTATCCACTTCTTTATATTGGTAATGAGAAATGCCGGTCACCACAATAACGATCTCATCTCCCAGCTAATGCAATGCACATTTTCTTCCACAAACTCAGGATTGAGTAGGACTCAAAACTTAAAAAAGCTTTTGTGTACACCAATTGAGCATGATGATTAAACTAATCCACATTTTTTATAAAACAAAACAAACTAAAAGTAGAGATCATTGACTTATGTACGTTCGTGATACTAGGAAATGAACTTGTTGTACCTCCTTGCTGCCGTCTTCGTCCCGCGCTGTGCCCGGCCACGCCCTGTGAGCGGGAACCACGAGGAAACACGTGGGCACAAAACCAACGTGTATCATCTGTATGAGCGTGCTGAGGAAGGGGTCTGTCATGCGTGACTCGCCCGGAAGTGACAGACAGTTTGTGACTACAATAGAATAAGGATTCAGTCATGCGTGACTCACCCGGAAGTGACGGACGATTCGTGACTAAAATAATTTGATGCATCATTATTTTTGTTACGGATCTCTAAACATGTCGTTGCTTTTTGGTCCTTAATACTGTAAAATCATAATTGTTCGTTGGAGGGTAATTTTCTTTGATTTTGTGGGTTGACCGATCCATCGGAAAATAACGGATGAATCGGAATATGACGAAAAATGACGGATGGATCGGAAAATGACTGAAAATGACGGATGGATCGGAATATGACGAAAAATGACGGATGGATCGGAATATGACGAAAAATGACGGATGGATCGGAAAATGACTGAAAATTACGGATCCATCGGAAAATGACGGACGCAAATTCCTCCTTTTTTCTCCCAAATCAGAAAATAACGAATTTACGTATCAACGTGTCAATTATTTTACAATATTTGAATATGTTGCTTTGTTTAGTATACCTGCGTCGAAAAATATGCAAAAATCCACGTGAAAAGGCGGGCGAATTAAAGTAATACGAGAGTATGTTTTGAAAACTTCTCTTATAGGACATTTTCCGATAAAAGTGATCTCTTAAAAATATATTGCTTTATTTTGACGACTGGTTATTTTTATTTCTACCGATGACTTTCGTTTAACAATTTCGTTCCTTGTTTGTTCTTATAATTCGTTGTGTGGTCACATTTAATGTGTAAGAGCAATTGACCATAAAGACGATTTAATTCTGCGCGTGTCATGCACTTGACTACTCACGTGGCATGTCGTTGATAGTCTTCTCGTAAATGGGATCACGTGACACGTGACTGGACACGTGACTGGACGGGACATCGACCCTCAGAGCGCTGAGCACCACCAGCTTGTCAACGCAGCTGCAACGTGACAACGCAGTATTACAATCATATAGGCCCTGCGAAGGTCAGAGGTAGGTCATATATAGGTCACATACAGGCCACACACAGCAGGTCAAACAAGTTATACAAATTTCATATACATGTCATAAACCGGTTACGCATATGGTTCTATGCTTATCTTTCGCATGATTTCCCTAAGGTGAACCGATCAAATAGGTTCCTTATTAAACACTAGAAACAAACATCTGATGGTGAAAAACATTTGTTTGGTTGCAACAGTTAAATATACACTTTATATTCTGAACGGGGACAACTCTCATACTTTATATTGGAACTGGAACCACACTAATGCAGCATTGTTCAAGGATTAAATGATACAAAATCGCTCTATTGATACAATTATAATATAAACAGATTGTAATCATTTGTCAATTATTAAAACGCCTTTTTACCCGATCTTGTTTTATTTGTTTTCGTTCATAAAGACGCAATCAAGCGAGGCCGGGTATCCTCAATATGGAATCCAATGTGCTTGGCCAAATAAAACACACACTTCGTTTTTTGGTAAAAATATGGCATAAAAATGCATTAGACTTGCTCTTGGAAAACGGTGCTTACTGCATGTGTCGTCCCAGATTAACCTGTGCAGTCCGCTTAGGCTTATATGGGACCACACTTTACGCACATGCATTAAGCCCCGTTTTCCCCGAACGCGGCTCAAATACTCAATATCAATACAAAACCACGTGTACCTGCTCGTGCACATGTCGACTATCCAGCTGCACACGTGGTGGCAGGTTTCTGGCTTGAGAATCGTGTTCACAAAAATCACTGAAAACTAGAGATAAATGAATATGTAGCCCTTGTAAATTAACGATATGTTGACCAACTCTGCAGTTGAGCCCCGCTCTTGGAAATCTGGGCAAATTGCATGTGCGAAAAGTGTCCGCTTTTTTGTGTGTGTTTTCGTTTAAAGGAATTCGCATCTAAGCGAAAATCCAGTTATAGCGGAAAGTGTCGTCCTTGATTAGCCTGTGCCGACTGCTTACCTGGGACGAAACTTTACGCATATGCATTATTCCCTGTTTTCACAGAGCGAACATTGTATTTTTCCATTGTCAAAATCATAGCAAAGAATTGCACAACAAATCGATTAACTTCGATTTAAGAGACACATAGACACGCAAAGCAAGGAATAAGTTGACGAGTTTTATGTGCATCGGTAAATAAAAGCATGCGGTTGCATAATCCAATTTAATTACACAAAAATCCAGCCATTAACAACCATAGACCAATAGAAAGCCGAATAATGATACAGTTGGTTCGGTTATTGGCTAATTCTCCAATAAAATTTGTCTATAAATGTTGTGGTTGTGGTGGATGTAACGGTAACCATACATTGTTATCAAAACTAAATATTATTTACATGTATTTAGTCCTGAAAACCATACGTACTTGCAATAGTTTATTCCACTCCTTTCAAACTGTTATTACAAAAAAGAATCAAGGTACGCTTTAGTCACGGAGACCCACGTCGCCATGGTAAACAACGGGACACATTTCCAAAAATATTAAGTTTAATGACATGTGTTTGTTCTTTGCTTACACTTGTAAATTCTATAACAATTTACTTGAATGTACCATGAAATCGATAGAAAATTATAACTGCGATGTAACGATGACTTTGGTCTATAACAGTTAGAAAGGCTTTCTTCATTTTACGAGTATAATATGATAATAGAGTGATTGAAAGCATTTCGAGCTTTAAAGGGGCCTTCTCACAGATTTTGACGTGTTTTAAAGTTTGTCATTAAATGCTTTATATTGATAAATGTAAACATTAAATTTTAAAAGCTCCAGTAAATAATCAAAAATAAAATTTATAAAAGGAAAAAAAGTAGCCCGTAGCAGGGCTCGAACCAGTGACCGCCGGAATCCTGAAGTAAAAACACATGAGCCAACTGAGCTATCCTGCCAAGCAAACATGCGTATTTTATACGTTATATAAGCAATCTTCGTAGTTTCACAAATTTTAACGACAACGACCGAACTCTCCAAATTATTCAATCGTTTCGCGTTGCAACGTTTTATAATTTTTTAGTTTTTAAATCGTCAAAAGATGCATATAATGGCTATGTTAGACCATGGCAAATGTTCAGTAATACTGTTTCCTCACAAACATCATAACTAAACCGAAAATTTGCGAATCTGAAACAACTTTTTTCAATTTTGTCAATTTACCAAACCGTGAAAAGATCCCTTTAAGCTATAAAATTGATGGGGACAACACGGTTAAACTTACATTTGCAATCAAAAGAATTGAGAAACATACTTTCATACTTTCATTGTGAAAATGTAATGAAAAAAAGTGTTATTTATGTATCAATTTTATTACATGTCTTTTCAATATAAATTGAATTGAAACAGAAATGTTCCGCAGAATAATATTATTAAAATTGAGTGTTTTTTCTGTATAGCTATATAAAATAATCTATTAAATTACACCGCCACAGGAAATAAAATCGTCTGCCATAGAAAAATCAAAGGCGACAAAAACACACATATCAAAATAAAGAGAGACATTGTTAAACATCTCTTCTTAATACGATGTATAACATAAATAATTGAGCTTCTTTCTGGAAAAACTAGACTTAATACATGTGCGCAAACTGTCATCCCAGATTAGCCGGTGCAGTCCGCAAAGGCTATTCTGAGACGACACGCTCCGCTTTTATGGTATTTTTGCATTTAAATGATGTCTCTTCTGAGCGAAATCCAGTTGAGTCGGAAAACGTCGTCCCTGATTTGCCTGTATGGACTGCACAGTCTAATCTGGGATGACACTTTACGCTGAAGTATTCGCCAAGTGTTCCCAGAACGAGTGGAAATTATCAATTCTAATGTATACTTGCTCATATTTCAGGTTCCAGACTTGTAGAGGCGAATACGGCTTGTCCCGCGGGTCCAGTATTCCGGGAAGTTCCACTGCGACCCGCGCTTTACACAGCTCTGGAATTTGAACGTCGTAATATTCGCGCTTCATAGAGATTCCTAGCAAAGCCCGTCTGGAAAAGGAAAAACGTGTGTGACAAAAATATACTGTTAGCTATTTTGATCAAAATTTCACGAACATGGCATGTGTCAGAGTGGACGATATAGTAACTGGAACAATAAGAAAAAAAAACAGCATTCTGATAGATTTGAGTTGAAAAGTGAACATTCAGCTAAACCAGCAGGAGAGAAACTTTATTATGCAATGATGTCCTTTATTGATGGCAAAGAATCAATTGCCAAACAACGAGTTAAAAAACAAATGTAATAGACAAGAAACACGCCTACACAACAAACACACACACAAAAAGACCTTTCGACATTCATTTTACTTGTATACTTTCGCATGGCTAAATCGTCATAATGGTTTCTTTGTGTGATGTCCACCATGCAACCCGGTGGTGCATTGCTCGATCCCAAAGACTACACGTACTGGTTATTCCCAAAAAACGATCTCGAAGGTGTCTCTATAAGCCCAAGACCATAGGTACAATTGAGTTTAAATAAGTAAGTTTAACATGCTCCTCGTTAAGGGAAAACGTTGCTTAATGCATGCACGTAAAGTGTCGTCTCAAATTAGCCTGTGCAGTTCGCACTCGCTAATCAGACACAACACTTTCCGCTTTTATAGTTTTTCGTATAAAGAAAGTCCTTCCTTAGCGAAAATATATTTAAGGCGGAAAGTGTCGTCCCTGATAAGCCTTTGCAGGATGCACAGGCTTATCTTGGACGACACTTTACGCAAATGCATTTAGCCCAGTTTTCCCAGAACTATGCGCAAACAATTGCTAAGAATCACGTTTACATGCTTCCTGCGTTTACATCTGTGTATCCAAGAAACACCGTCTTCTTCAGTCGGAACTCCTCGGGTTCTACCGTAGGTTCCAAGGGGACCACGTGGTTTCGGTACGGCATAATTGTCGACTGCTGTTGCAATTGTTGTCGCAGACGAGAAATGTAATTTTCTACTAAAAGATTATATCTTAGTAATAAAGTGTTGCATCCATTTAACTAACAATTGAATTTAAGTCCTTCATGTGTGTATTTATATATACATAGTTGCACACTTAAAATTATAATTATTATGCTTTATAAGAAAGCATGCTATATATATCACACACGAGCATGCATTTTTTATTACAGTACGTGTTTTAACGTAATAATGATTCTGCCACATTAGCAAGGTTTCACTAACCCGTGTAAAACACTTATAAGTTTATCAATTTAACCCATTTATGCCTAGCGTCCGGAAAAAAAGGACATTGCAAACAGCGTAAACCCAGATGAGACGCTGCGGCGTCTCATCTGGAACTACGCTGTTTGCTTACAGGAATTTCTGTAAGAATTGTTCTAAATATAGAAATAAATATACTAGACATCCCTAATTTTGAAAATAAATTGATCCAATTTAGAAGGATGGGAGAGTCCACTAGACATTAATGGGTTAAATGCTTCTTATCAGTAACATCTTCACAAACCGAGGTGACAATTCGTGTCATATCTACACATTTACTTCTGACAGTAATCCGTCTTTTTCAAAACAACGTTACATGAAAATGCTCTTAGCACGAATTCTCTTTCCGATACATGAACGTATAGAAACAGCAGTCAATATAACAGTTTTGTAGTTTACAGCCTACAGAGGAATACAATTTTCACTATTGTTCCGATTAAAGGATTAGCTGTTTATTAAAACCTTTGAGAATATTATATTAATACATAAAGCATGGATCACTCTAATAACCGAATATCAATCAACAAGTGGCTGATTGATTCCGATAACAATATCGGTGTTTAAAGCAATATTGGCGTACACTTCTGACGAAACATCATTCAATTCGAGATCATATTTAATCTACAAAAGCCATTAAATTATTATAGTGTTTACGTTTAATTGTATACATACAAAGGTTGTTTTTTCGTTGCAGTGACATTTGTTTGTTGACGAATCGATCTCTAATCGTTTATTTGTTATGCTTGTAGGCTTCAAACAGATTTATTTTTCATTTTCTTATTTTTCTTTTGCTACTGGACATGCTATTTTAAGTTTATTAATATTTGATCACGGAGTATATTCTTTGAAACACTATTCTTTATTTGTTCGTTGCGCATGCGTCAATGCTGATTTAACATTGTACATGTAATCTGACTCAGTCTTGTTGATAAAGTTAACTGCAAATGTTAACTTTTGACAGAGATCCTTTGTGCTTTTTAAAACTTAAGTTTGAATATTATAAAATTAAAAGAAATCATAATCATCAGAAAATAATTAACCGTAAATGTTTATTGAATGCTGGCTAAAAGACGGGTTAATTACTAAGAGGCTAACTTTATAACTTAGTCTTCTGCGAGCTTCGAATTTTAAAGATTTTTCGAATATTAGGATATTTATTTCAAGTACTAAACCAACATGTATACTTGGAGACTTTTTTAACGCAATACTTTTCAAACTTGAATATCTTAGTTGTTAGTTAAGATTTTGATTTAAAATTGTACGTTTTATCATATGACTACATTCTGAGAATGCCCACGATAAAATCATGCATCCCTGACGATCGGACGCTTTAGCACTAGGAGTATGTATCGTTTCATCTGTTTGCTAGTGGAAATGGTAAAACGCATAAATGTATTTCAATTTTATCATTGTTGGTGGGTTCTTACGTCAGGATAACATAAAACTAGTTTTAAAAATGTAAGGAATATGAATTTAAGAGCGCAACCGGGCTTTATCATCATCGTCGCTAAGAGGTGCTTTTCACAGTAAATAATAATTCTCCGGCATGAAATTCTGTCTTTCGTAAGAACTCAACGAAAATTCATGCCCAACGAAAAACGATGATTTTCAGTAAATATATTTAACCCCCCAGCGTCATTAGCAGCATCGCTACGAGGTGCTTTATAAATGGTTAAGTGATGCTCGATTGGTCACTGTCGGCTCGGGTACTACTTACATGTACCCCGGGTACTCTTAAGTATATAAACTTACATGTACCCCGGGTACGGTAAATATACGTAATTGTACCTGGTCGATATTTGGCAGAGACATGAAATAACATAATTTTGTAGCATGTTTGATGATCATTAATACATTACATTTCATGATTTCGGTAATTGATGCAACAAAGTATGTTGGAACGGGTACCGATTTCCCCGATTTTACACCAGGTTATGGTGTTTTTTAGCCTTAATAAGAGTGAACTTATCTTTTGTATTGTCCACATGCAAACAAAACTAGTTAATAAATTAAATAAGCAAACGGTTATTGGTATTTCGGTAAGTTACACGCTCACGCGGGTACCGAAATACCCCAGTCGTCACGTGTAATGGTGGTATTAGCAATGAATACGGTAACACAGAACATTGCTTCAAGTAATTTCCGACACAAAATAGCAACTTAAGACACCAAATATTGACTTATAACGGGGGCATCTGTAATTTAACCACTCAGTCTAGACCCTAGCTGGTACTAAAATTCCAACATTTTTGTGAATATGAATGTCATATTAATCATATTTGAAATTGCTAAAAGAACATTTATCAATTTTTGTGAATGACAGTGAATAATACAAATCAATCTGGTCATTTTCTTAAAAAAGGTAGCTTAAATCTATGACGAAGATTTCGGTATGTCTACATTTGAAGATGACATCTTCAGACGCTCGCGCGTCTGACAAACCACCGATATTTAAAATATGACACTTTTTTACCATTATAAAAAACACACGCGAAAATGTTTATGTTGTACATGCTGCATGGGTTTGTTTTACTTCAATAAATGACTCGATTATAAATATAAACACTTTAAAATGCAATGGGCTTCATGTAAGAATAGGAGAACATATGTATTACGGTTTCTTCCCGATGTGCATTGCGATGATATTGTTTTTTACTAAATGATTATAATTTTCCAAGTTTTGTTTATATGAAGCAAATTAGTTGATATTTGCATTTACAGAAAGTTGTTATTATATTCTCTTGGCCGAATGCATATAAAACCACCGAGTAATTAAATTGTTATTGAATTTAAATTCTCTTTAATTGCTATTTAATTTGCATAACAATCGTATGAGGCTAATATTTATTTACTGATGAATTATTTACTATGTGTGAGTTTCGACACGTCATTCATTTTGTTTTAAAACCCCAATGCTTTGCATCGACCGTTCTAAGGCGGTGACCCCACCTTTAATCAAGATCACTTGCTTTTAAAATACTTCCGTGGGTTAATAAGAATCCATCTGCACTGGCTTATTTATACCTACATATTCTGTAATAATGGCCTGAACATGTTTTCCATCTATCGGCCAGAGTAAATGTCGTTTGGATCAGTTTTAAAATGGCTTAGTGACGTAACCATAATACCGGTAACGATGCAAGTATTGATTTAACTTTGGTCTCATTGTTGTGCAGTGTTTTTCTTAATATAGTTTTCAAACTGTTGTGTGCGTTTTTGCTTATTTGAATTATATTTTGGTGTTTTAAATATTGTCATCGTTCCAAAACGCATTATTGACATCCATTCCGTTCAACCCACCAGATTGTTTTTTGAATGAGAAGACACGTGTTTCAAAAACAGTTCATTGTATTAACTTTAGCAAATGTTTTTTTTTTATTGATATATATACATTATTTGTTTTTACATTAAACCTACCACACCAAAAGCATTCATTGTATTCAGTGTGTCATGGTTTAGCCCGTGACCATGTTTTATTTTGTTGGGTTTGAGAATTGCATTGTTGAATAGTGTTGACAATAACCTGTGCCCTAAGACATACAAGTAACGTATCCCTCGAGTACTGCGTACCGGTGGGTAATCCGAAACATGTAAATTACCTGCCACATGACTTCTTAGTTCTGCTGCCGATTAAAAAAATGTATTATTTCCAACGGTATCAAATATAAAACTATTCGAGAAAACGGCCAATATACGGGTAAATAAATTATTTCTTATATATTAACAAAGTATGGTGTCATTCACAAAAATCTTGCACAGTTGCATAAGTTTAGTTAAGGATTTGAAGCATATTTCGCGCTCATCGATAGCTGTTTCAGGGCCCTCAATCCATTTTAGGGGAAGCGGGTCGCTACCCATAGCAGGGGGAATTTTCGCGGCGTTTCCCTTTTGGGGGAATTTTTTACTTACTCTCTAATGATAACATGTGTACATGTTTGCACTATATTCATTGCTTTTTTCAAATTTATGTATGTTTGACAAGATTAAATTAAAATAGAATTGAGATATAATAATCATGAGACACATCTATCAATATTTTTTTATTTTTTTTAGGGGGAATTTTTTCCCCCAAAAGGGGGAAAAGTATACTTTTCAGGGTGGGGAATGCGGCCGAATTTCGGCCGTGGATTTGACAGATTGAGGGCCCTGTCAGGGCCCTCAACCCATTTTAGGGGAAGCGGGTCGCTACCCATAGCAGGGGGAATTTTCGCGGCGTTTCCCTTTTAGGGGTGATTTTTTCTTACTCTCTAATTATAACATTTGTACATGTTTGCACTATATTGATTGCTTTTTTCAAATTTATGTATGTTTGACAAGATTAAATTAAAATAGAATTGAGATATAATAATCATGAGACACAACTATCAATAAAAAAAATTTTTTTTTTTAGGGGGAATTTTTCCCCCAAAAAGGGGAAACAAGTATACTTTTCAGGGGGGGGGGGAATGCGGCCGAAATATGCGGCCGAATTTCGGCCGTTGATTTGACAGATTGAGGGCCCTGTGTTTTACCGAATTGAAACATGCCATAGTAACATGACGTCACACAGCGGTGCACGCATAAGACGGCGTTGAATTTTTAGTATCGTTCGCATATATAAGTGTGCCACTATGATAACTCGCTAAAACTTAATACCAGTCAATTAACATTAAATGTTGTTGTTTTTATCGGAAAGATAATATATTATTAATGTGTTGTTTTTTAAATTGTGTTTTTGTTAATATAATTATGTAATTTTTTCTATAATGCACATGTATATATATTTTTTCATTAATATACCTACACATTTACAAACTAATGAAATAAAATTTAAAAGTTTACGTGTTTTGTTTACCTTAAAATAACTATTATCTAGTACACCAATTTCATTTCTGAAGTTTATGCTCGTAGTTTTATAAAGATGGGCTAACCGTGAATAAACCGATACACAGTACGTACTCTTCATAATAAACGAAATGGCATCATACCTTTATTAGTATGCAAACGATATCAATGGTAAAATTCCCCTTCATATTATACTGGAACTTTATTTCTTCACAAAAAGGTTAAATAACAACGAACCGATGTGTTTTCTTTGATTAATTTTAATTCGTTAGTTTATTTGAAGACATGGGCTTAATACACCGATACGCGGTATCACCAGACTAAAACTTAAACTCAAATAATGGTATCTCTCACTTTGCAAAAAACTACAACAGAAGTCTTCTCACTTCGAATAATGTAAGATTAACTTAACATTTGTACAACTGAAACCGTATGCGTTTAGGCCAGTCAAAATAACGAATGATGCCAATGCGAATAGAGTTCCTTTGACAATTTTAAGTGTAGTGACGGACATGTAAATACAAACACGTGTTTTGTAAAAAAAGGTTAACGTTATCGTAATTCAGTATTGTACTTTTAATTATATTATAATGGGGAGAAAAAGAGACCTAACAGAACAAAAGCAAAAGTCTAAA
This sequence comes from Dreissena polymorpha, assembly GCF_020536995.1. NCBI lineage: Eukaryota > Metazoa > Mollusca > Bivalvia > Myida > Dreissenidae > Dreissena > Dreissena polymorpha. The sequence continues at coordinate 38,721,491 of NC_068362.1, read as the reverse complement.
GGAAAGAAAAAGCAGAAATACAGCGTGCCAACTCTTCATAAGGATGTTGCAGGTATTACGTTTTAAAATAGGTTGTTTTTCGGATTATATATTTCGGATGTTTGTATTAATTGCGTTGTTTTATTATTTGACAACAATCGTTATGTTCATACTCACAGTAAATAGCAACTGTTTTTAACAGGTGTGTTATTTACAATTCTTTTTCATTAAAATTTACAGTATTTGAGCAAACTTAATGAACCAGTATTCAGTAAATGAGTAAATATTTCTGACAGATATGCAGTTTTGTTATCTTTTTTTTTCGCAAAACAAATAGATTTTAACTCCAATTTTTTACTGACTCGAGGACTGACGATTTTTTTACAGATAATTATGAGCCGCGGCCATTTTTATCGGCGCTGTCCAAGGTCTGGTGTCTTTAGCATGGGTTGGATGAGTTCCAACATAACAAATGTAAACATATCTATACAAAATAACTTCATATATTTGTTTCAGAAGAAAAAGATGCAGAGAAGAAGCTTAGTAGCAGACAGAAGAAAAGGTAGGTTACAAGTTACTATGTAAGTAGGTTACTAGTAAACAATCAAATAGTAATACAGTCAATCTTGTATTAAGAGACCACTCAAGGGAGTAATCAAAAGTGGTCTCTTAATAAAATGGTCTTTAAATAAAAAAGGCCATTCTGGAAGAATGCTTACCCTCAATTTTAATCTATAATGAAGGATAATATCTTATGTCAACAATGATTTTAACTTTTATAATAAAATGAATATAAACACAATACATAAACATTATTTAACTTATAATTTGTTTTATTTTTCAGTTATTATAAATAATCATTTATTATAAATGAATTGTGTGTACATATTTATTTGCAAAAACACCATAGACAAGGAAATATTTTTCGCATTTATTTCACCTGACACATTATTTTCCACGTCTTCAAGCACCTCACTTTACGCTTAAGAATGTTCTGGATTTGAGTTTTACCTACTCCAAACTCATCTGCGATTTTACGTGCACGTTAACTCTATGACAATTCCAAAACCCGAATTTTCTCGTTCAACGTTAACACTTTTTGTTTTGACATTTTAATTTCTGCATGTACGCTTATGGAAATCTGACTCGATTTTGATACATAATGAGCTGAAAAAATTAAAACACGTCAATTGAAAACAAACAAACAGACCTGATTGGAAAATTTATTAAGTAAATAACAATGTGATTGGCTAACAAATATATACTAATTAGCATAATTACAAATTGGTAATGTAAGGCAGGGCCCTCACACTACTTTGGGGGAAGGGGTCCGCAGCCCTTAGGAGGGGGAATTTTCGCGGTGTTTCCCTGTTTGGGGGATTTTTTTACTTACTCTCTCATTATTTCATTTGTACATGTTTGCACTATATTCATTGCATTTTTCATAATTTAGTATGTTTGAAAAGATTAAATTGAAATAGAATTGAGATATAATAATCATGAGACACATCTTTCTATTAAAAAAAAGGGGAAAAAAGTATACTTTTCAGGTGGCGGACTGCCGCCGAAATTCGGCGGCAGATTTGATAGATTGAGGGCCCTGTAAGGATATCGACAGATGTTGCCGATAAATAGTTTATTTTCCGCACTTCTCAGGAAATGTTTGTCGCGTACAGTGCATTATTTCTGCACCTGTTATCTATACTCGAGAAAAATTGGCGTTGTCTCTTAACGTTCCACATAGTAGATTATTTAAGCTGTAGACTGTGTGCAATACGTTCCTCTATTATTCAACTCAATAAATTGATACGCAGTCTACAACAATACCGGCCAGAACCGGTCAACGAGACAAAGCATAATGGTTGGTGTGAAAACAAAGCAGAGGTGTAACGGTACATCTTATCGGCTTAGATAAACAACTTACACGGATTTGTCCCTGAAAGATCAATAGATTACCAGTTTTACCTCCGAATGGTAGCTTAATTCAAGATTCGGACATCAAAATACACAAAAATCAGGGGTCGCTGGTCGCGTAAGACAAAAGTCGCTTAATACAATATCATTATATAGCAAAAAAGCTCCGTGGGATTTCAAAATGGTCGCATAAGACAAAGGTCGCTTAATACAAGTGGTCGCATCCACAAGATTGACTGTACTTTATTCTTGTTTATGAGAGACTGGCAATTAAGGGCACATAATTGGCTACAAACATTACATGTGAAATATAAAAGCGCTAGCTAAACTACTTGCCATAAATACTGTTTTGCATGTAGATAAGTTTAGACTTTTCTTAATTTTAGGTTGAACATTTGTGATGGTTTGAGGATCCAGTCATTTATTGTTATTTGGGAAAATGGGGCTTAATACATTTGCATAAAGCATCATCCCAGATTAGCCTGTGGGATGACACTTTCCACCTCAGGTTTTTTTTTCCACTTTTTGGGAAGATAGCCCATGGCTTTGGAATTGGAAATTTTATCAGCATTTTCATAAAATTGGGAAAATAAATTCATTAGCCTTTTTTTCCACATGAAAAGTCCACTGATTAGGGAAATACTTAATTTGATATAACTCTTTATAATCATTCAAATTAAAAGAACAAAGTCATATAATACTTTGTTAGATGTATTTGAATTGAAATTAAGATAAAATACGCATTAGACTTCTTTCTAAAAAAAAAAAAAAAAAAATTTTTTTTTTTTTTTTTTTTTTTTGAAATTGGGAATTTTTGTCACATTTTGGGAAAAAGTATACTTTTTGGGATTGGGAACATAGCCGAATTTCGGCTATAAAATCGGGCCAAAAAAAACCCTGCACCTAAACTGGATTTGTGGTTAGAAGAGACTTCCTTAAAGCCAAAACTTTTATTTAAGCAGAAAGAGTCGACCCTGATTAATCTAGGATGACATGCCTGAAGAAAATTTATTTATTTGTTAGCGAATTAACGTTAGCATTTTCTTGGTATTCAGTTTTTTTTTCCCTTCTTGTGACCCGTCAAAAATCTGCCCTTTCCCCTCCGATTTTTGTTCCCCTCAGCTGGTAAATTTTCACCTAGATTTCATTTTCCCCTCCCAAAAAAATAAAAAAATATTTTTTATTTTTAGCTGACCTGAGCACAACGTGCTCATGGTGATTTTTTGGGATCGCCTTTTGTCCGTCGTCCGTCGTGCGTGCGTCGTGCATACGTCGTCAACATTTTACCTTGTGAACACTCTAGAGGCCACATTTCTTATCCGATCTAAATGAAACTTGGTCAGAACATTTGTCCCGATGATACCACGACTGAGTTCGAAACTGGGTCAAAAACTAGGTCACTAGGTAAAAAAATAGAAAAACCTTGTAAACACTGTAGAAGTCACATTTGATGCCCAATCTTCATGTAAATTTTGCCAAAATGTTTGTCTTAATTATATGTTGGTTGAGTTCAAAAATTGTTCCGGTCTGTTAAAAAACATGGCCACCAGGGGGCGGGGCAGTATTCCTTATATGGTTATATAGAAACCTTGTGAACACTCGAGAAGTCACAATTTTTGCCCAATCATCATGAAACTTTGTGAAAACATTGGTTTTATTGATATCTCGGATGAGTTTGAAAATGGTCCAGATCGGTGAAAAAACATGGCCGCCAGGGGGCGGGGCAATTTTCTCTATATGTATATAGTGAAAACATTTGAACACTTAAGAAGTCACATTTTTGGTCCAATCTACATGAAATTTGGTCAGAACATTTGTTTCCTGGATACGATGGTTGAGTTTGAAAATGGTTCAGATAGGTAAAAAAACATGGCTGCCAGGGGGGGGGGGGGTCTTTTTCCTTGTGAACACTCTAGAAGTCACATTTTTTGCCTAATCATCATGAAATTTGGTCAAAACATTGGTTTTGTGGATACCTCGAGACGAGTTTGAAAATAGTTGTGAACATTTGAAAAACATGGCCACAATAACAGAGGATTATTATGTTGATGATTAGTTGGGGATGAAGTGCAACAAACGTATTTTTGCCATCTGAAAATTCTTTATTAAATAATTTAAAAAAAATTAAGTAGTAATATGGATTTCACAGAAAATTACTTAGGGGAGAAACAACTGTATATAACAGTTTAGAGTCAGGCCCCAAATTCCTGTGCTGGCCACTTTTCACACATTTTGTTGCATGTAATTTAATGACCACAGACCAATGAAATAACCATTAGCCACAGCAGGTACCTCATTATCTCTGACAGTTGCTTGATGCCTAACCCCTTGTTTACAGCCCTTTGCAGTAAACAGCAGTAAACAGCATGGAACAACAATTGCTATACAGTGGTATCAATATAGAGATAAACTCATAAATACATCTGTCTGGCATTTATTTTCGTATAAAAATCAGCACGCTGACTGCATAAAAAGAACAGATTACAGCATTGAAGCAAGCTCTTGAAATAGCAAAATTATGTATGTTCCAAGAAAGGTTTATACAATATATATAAATTTAATGGGCGTGATACATGTAATTCATATTTCTTAGCTTTAAGTACAGTGATGCCTGATTGAACTTACTCAAAATGGCTATTATTTAACTTATAACAATCACAAAGTCCCAGTGTATTTTATGAATATCAAGAAGAAAAAGTAAAGATATGTACGTAAAAATATCCTTTACAGCTTAGGCAACAACTGTTGTCAAAATTCAATTATATTGATCAATAAAAAATAGATTGAAATATTCTCCAACTTTACTGTTGTACATTTGTTGACAAAAAACTATCATGTCTACATGTACACATATCATATCACAGATATACTTTGTTCAATAATTAAAGAGATAGAGAAAATGTATTTAAAACCAACTATTTGCGATACTTATGATACTAAATGCAGCTTGTATTCGAGAATAAATTTCACAATTAAAATGCACTTTAGTTTTGCATTGGTTGTTAATAATGAGTACCGTAAAACGCTGTGTATAACGCGCATTATGTATAACGCGCATTATGTACAACGTGCATCTACTTTTTGAAGCAAAAAAATCGTAAAAAAAGTTTTTGAATTCAAGAAAAAAAAATTAACGCAAAATTTCCGTACTGTAGGCTCACTGAAAATCGTTTTATTTATATTGCCGATCTCACGTGTTATTTTATTTTTCAATACTTAATTATCTTAAAGACGATAACGATAAAGATACAACTTGCTTGTGTGTTTTTTTAGCTCATCTATTTTTTGAAAAAAAAAATGAGCTATTGTCATCACCTTGGCGTCGGCGTCCGGTTAAGTTTTGCATTTAGGTCCACTTTTCTCAGAAAGTATCAATGCTATTGCATTCAAACTTGGTACACTTACTTACTATCATGAGGGGACTGGGCAGGCAAAGTTAGATAACTCTGGCGTGCATTTTGACAGAATTATGTGCCCTTTTTATACTTAGAAAATTGAAAATTTTGGTTAAGTTTTGTGTTTAAGTCCATTTTATTCCTTAAGTATCAAAGCTATTGCTTTCATACTTGCAACACTTACTAACTATCATAAGGGGACTGTGCAGGCAAAGTTATGTAACTCTGACTGGCATTTTGACAGAATTATGTGCCCTTTTTATACTTAGAAAATTGAAAATTTGGTTAAGTTTTGTGTTTAGGTCCACTTTATTCCTACAGTATCAAAGCTATTGCTTTCATACTTGCAACACTTATTAACTATCATAAGGGGACTGTGCAGGCAAAGTTATGTAACTCTGACTGGCATTTGGACGGTATTATGGGCCCTTTATACTTAGAAAATTGAAAATTTGGTTAAGTTTTGTGTTTTGGTCCACTTTACCCCTAAAGTATCATAGATATTGCTTTCATACTTGGAACACTCGCAAACTATCATAAGGGTACAGTAAAAGGACAAGTTGCATAACTCTGGTTGTCAATTTTATGGAATAATGGCCCGTTTTTTACTTAGTAACTTCGAATGTATGGTTAAATTTTGTGTTTCGATCCACTTTACTTCTAAAGTATCAAGGCTATTGCTTTCAAACTTCAAATACTGTCATGCTATCATGAGGTTACTGTACCTGGCAAGTTGAATTTTACCTTGACCTTTGAATGACCTGGACTCTTAAGGTCAAATTATTAAATTTTGCTAAAATTGCCAGAACTTCTTTATTTATGATTAGATTTGATTGATACTTTGACAAAACTACTCTTACCTGACATACCACAATAGACTCCACCCAAACCATCCCCCGTGCCCTCCCCCCCCCTCCCCTAATTTTTCTCACAAATGACCTATACCCTCACACTATACCCCCCCCCACCCCACCCCACCCCCAATTTATTTTTTGAAAGGGTTAAAAATCACAAATATTTATTTTTATTATTTTATTTTTGAAATACCGTCCAACCATCGAACCCAAGAATCCCCTCCCCCCACCCAACCCCCCCCCCCCCCCCCCCCGCCCCCGAAATTTTTATTTTTATTTTTTGCATTTTTTTTCCGCATTTTTGGAAGATTATGTAATAAATGTCCACACCCCCACACTATACACCCCTCTTCACTCCACCCCTCCCTCCTTTGTGATTGAAATTGAGAGTCCCTTTACCTTTAAAAAGAAAATAGATGAGCGGTCTGCACCTTCAAAGCGGTGCTCTTGTTTAAATTATAATATTACGCGTAAATGTTTCGATTTAAATAACTTATGCATAAAATGCACAATTTCTACGAGGATACCATCGAGGTTTTCATCATAAGTTTCCGAAGTAACTGTCCACGATTTTATCGTGGAGGAGTACACATTGCGGACCGATTAGTGTGCTTGGTATAACTAAGACACTGAAATTTTTTATTGTTAACTTTATAACGTTTGTCCATCTATATTCACATCGTAAATATAACACAATTATTAACATAGTTACAGTTAAAACAACAGGGAACAGAATGATGCGAGTTACCGTAACTGGGTAACTGACAGGGAAAAAATGTCTTGGCATGGCTGTAGTTGTGCATAACGCGCATCAAGTTTTTAAAATTAAATTTGGGGGTAAAAATTTGCGCCTTATACACAACGTTTTACGGTAGAAGCGTTGAGGAATTGTTTACAAACAACACTTACAAATGTGAATAATTAACAAAAAGTTACTCTTAAATGAAGTATGAAATTTCATTTAAAATCATAAATACAGATTGATATACAAAAGTCATGTAGGCCTGCATGGATGATTTGTGAAATACAGTATTATGTGAAAGTCAGAAATACCATTATTCTAATAAATTTTATATACAGACGTATATCATGTATGATATGTGAAATGCAGTATTACTTGAAAATCAGAGTATCATTGTTCTAAATAACTTTGAATGGAAAAACAGTGAAAACGTATTTTAATAATAGAGCAGTACACTAAGTCTGTACAACCGCCTGTCTGCTCAGCACTCGTCCTCTTTTGAAGATTTTACACTAAATAATTGAACTATAAAGCGCAAGTGAAGTATGTACGCCCGTCTGTATGAAGTACTTTTATTATTTTGAACTCCACCTTCCCAGAATAGGTTAGTTCCTTTGGGTCTCAGGTAAGCGCCTTAGGGCCCATGGCCCTCTTGTTTATTTTTTAACCAGGTTTTCCGAAGGAAAAAACTGGTTATTAGATTGGCGAATGCGGGCGGGCTGGCTGGCGGGCGGGCGGAACAAGCTTGTCCGGGCCATAACTATGTCGTTCATTGTCAGATTTTAAAATCTATTGGCACATTTGTTCACCATCATTGGACGGTGTGTCGTGCGAAATAATTACATCGATATCTCCAAGGTCAAGGTCACACTTTGAGTTCAAAGGTCAAAAATGGCCATAAATGAGCTTGTCCTGGCCATAACTATGTCATTCATTGTTAGATTTTAAAATCATTTGGCACATTTGCTCACCATCATGGGACGGTGTGTCGCACGAAAGAATCACGTCAATATCTCCAATGTCAAGGTCGCCACGACTAAAAATAGATTTTTTTAAAAAACAAACTTACAAAGGGGGTTAATTTTGTTTGTTCATTTCAAAAGTTCAGTTTGAGTTTTCTCCCTTTATCAGATTTTTATTTCACAATGAAAACCTGGTTTTGTGACAATTTTGTCCCTTGTTAAACCTTTAAATATATAATTTAACCTGATCTAGTGTAGAAAATAGAAAAATATTGCATAATTAAATTTTCTGTTACCTTGAATTTGTTTTAAAAACAGTAAAATATGCTTAATTGATTATTTAAGGCTTTCCTTATTTTCCCCAAAATCCTGCATTTTGCATGATTTTTTCCCCAAAATCCGGCGTTTCGCGCATTTTTTCCCCTCAAAAAAGGGCCAGGCCCTTTCCCCAAAATCAGATAAAAAAACCTGGTATTTGTGGATGTCATGACAATTTGTTTGTTCTTGAAATGGTGAACCATGTGGATAACTTGTGTTTAAGGTTGAAGAAGAGGTTAGAGAGGGAAGAAGTGAAGAAAATTGAGAAGATTGTGCAAAAACCTGAGAAGATCAAGAAAAACTCAGCAGTACTGGTAAAAGAAAATACTCCTGGCAACAAGAAAAGAAAGCTTGAAGATTCTGATGAAGATGATGAGCAAGGTATTGAGATGTTGTGTGTGTAATGTTATTTGATTTTTTTTTACCTTACATATTGTCTAAAAGCATGTGTTAAACCTTTACGACTTATATGCACTTTTTTACCCATTTGTTGTCCCATAAAATATTAACTTTAAGACCATTCTAACTACTACTAGTAGAGTCAATGTTTCAAGGCTTTATTCCAAGCTTCAGGTACTAATGAGCAGCAAACAGCATTAAACATCAATAGTCTGCTAGTTACTCACAGGCTGTTCTTTTTTTTTTGCTGGTTGCATATAGCCATTGTCCCTTGGCTTCTGAGCTGGAAAGGGTTAAAATATGTATGAGATATATATAAACAAACTTGTTATGTACACTGCAATTTTTCATGGTTTTCATGCTAGAAGTGTTTACAATTGTTGCTGTGAATGTTTTTCCTTTTTCACAATTGATGATTTAATTACCATTGATTTAGAAAACAATTATACACACCAAAAAAGAGATTTAATATCAGTGAAAACAAGACCCATCATTTTGATATTACTGCAATTACTATGAGATTTCAATTGAAACAGATTTCTGCTTTTTGATGCAAGCATGTCTGTCTGTCTGTCTGTTTCACAAACACTGCTCTTGTTTAACCCTTTCAGTGCGGGAACCAAATTTTAAAGGCCTTTGCAAACAGTCAGGATCCAAACTGTTTGCTATTCTGATAGTATTCTTTGAAAAAAAATCGAAGAAAATGCTAATTTTAGAAATTCAGCAGACAACATTTTAGCAGACGACAAATTTCCCAGAATGCAAAGGGTTAATCCTCCAAAGTATCTGACTTTCCTCATTCTTATGGAAATGTAACTGAATAGCAAAATCAATGACACATTTTATATGATACAAATTATGTTATTTTGCATAGTTAAAATTGTGCTAAAAGAAATTTGCTGAGCATTTAAATAATATGTTCGAACAAAATAACTCTGTGCTTCATTATTTTGACCCATGATAATTTCAAAGGACCCCTGAAATGTTCGATCATTTGACTGCTGGATATGAAAATTTATTGAAATCCCTGTCACTGTTATCACTCTTCAAATTCAGAGTCTGAACGGGTTATGATGGATTCAATCATCAAGCAAGTCAATCAGAAGAAGAAGGGGAAACAAAAGCTACAGAAGGTTCAACCTGAGCCTGAGGTAATGAAAAATAATAATTGAAAGAAATAAACCTCTCTCCTTGACAATAAGTTTTAATGCATTTTCGTAAAATGACATCACAGATTAGCCCGTGCTGTCTGCACAACACTTTTTAGCAGTGGCACTGTCCATCCGTCTGTCTGTACACACATTCCTGTCTAAACAATAACTTTGCCATATATTGATTGAATTTCATATAATGTGGCACAGATGGAAATCATCAGAAGACAATGTGTGCATGTAACACCTGTCTCACTACGTCAAAGGTGAAGGTCAAACTTTGAGGTCAAAGGTCAAACTGGCTGCAAAAATTCCTGTCTCAGCCATGACTTCATAATATATAAATGCATTTTTATATAACTTAGAGGTCAAAAGTCATATTTGGGGATGAAACCGCTTGTCCAGACTTGAACTTTGCCATTCATCATGCTATTTTAAGATTACTAACCACTAATGACCACCATGAGAATACGGCATTATGTGTAAAAACTCAGAGGTCAAGGTCACACATAGAGGTCAGTGGTAAAATTTTGACATACAACAGCTTGAACAGGTTGTGACATGGTCAGTAATTATTCACTTAACCCTTTCCATTCAGAAGCAAAGTGACAATGGGTATGTGCAAACAGCATAAACCAGAACAGCCTGCGAGTAACTGGCAGTCTGTTCAGGTTTCATGCTGTTTGCTTCTCATCAGTATCTAAGAGTTGGAAAAGAAGCCTTAAAAAATTGAATCTAGTAAGAAAGGTCTTTAATTAAATTTAACTTTATGAGGGACTACAAATGTGTCAAAATACATATCTCAGTAGTAAAGCCTTAAAAAATAACAACCATGAGAAGACTGAATGTCCCATGTATGACCTGTCCCATTACCTTTAGTTCAAGATATGACTTAAAGGTCAGAAGCCACATATACATTAAACCTATTTATGTAAGCGCCATTGCATTGAAAGCCTCAGGCTTATAGAAATGATTAAACCTATTTATGTTAGCGCCATTGCATTGAAAGCCTCAGGCTTATAGAAATGCTCTCAAGTCCGTTTAATTCTGGACCTATAACCAGTACTTGATGTCTTTGGGGAAGATATAGAGAACACTCCCCGAACGGGGTTCGAACCCGTGACCTCCCAATCGCTAGGCGGACACCTTATCCATTAGGCATTGGCGAACTTGAAAAGCCACATTTGTCTGTAAACATCTTGTTTGGGAGATAAGCTGAGGTTTTAGCTATATTTGGAATGTGGGGGCATCAGGCTTTCAAAACATGTCTTGATCAATATAAGAATCTAACTACATGTAACTTGATATTTAGTTACTTCACTTTCCAACCATGACAAAGAAGTAATTTTATTTATGCCATGGAAAACGGGGTTTAATGAATGTGCGTAAAAAGTCATCCAAGATTAGCCAGGGCAGTCCACACAGACTTATCTGTTAGGATGTTTCCCCTAAACTGGATTTTCACTTAGAAGAGACTTCCTTTAAAAAAAGATACAATAAAGGCCAAAAGTATCCTTGATAAGCCAGTGCAGACTTCACAGGTTTACCTGGTGTGATGCTTTACGCACATGCTTTAAACCCTATTTTCCCAGAAATCAGCTTTATTCAATGCATGCACAGGAATCAGAAGATGAAGATGATGATTTACAAGACGATTTTGATAATGATGATGATGACGATGAAGATGACGATGATGATGATGATGATGATGAAGAAGGAAGTATGGATGAGGACAGTGATGAAGAGGAGGAGGATGTGAAAGGATTCACTGATGACAATCAAGCCTGGTTGAAGCCCAAAACTAAGAAATCTCAGCTACCAATGGTATCTGTTCTCAATACTTATATTATTATCTTCTGTAATTATCTTCACAGTTTGACACTCAAAATGCTTTCATATGGCTAAAGTGAAGTTGGATTATGTGCATGAAAAATAAGAATGGGCTTAAGTACCAGATTTGTTGTGTTTCAAGTAATGAACAATTGAAATGAAAAGTAAACTACAAAATCCTCAGGAACTGACTATTCACAAAATAATTGTTACTATGACAGTCATTCAGTCATTTTAAGTGGAAAGCTTTTATCTAGAATATGTTATTATATAGTTTTGAACCCCATGTTGAGTTATTAAAATAAAAAATGTCTGTGAAATATGGTGCAATTTCAGGGGGTTTCTGCTATTAAAAAAATACCTTAATATGGAACCGATCCCAAAGCGAACGGAAATCCCAAACCAAAGTTGTATTTTTTTCCACCAATTTAATTGTTTTTTTTTTTAAAGAAGTGTCTTATGATTATTATATCTCAATTTTATTTAATAAACATCTAACACAGTATGAAACTAAAAAATTTATGATTTTGTACTGATGTCTCAATATTTTTTGATAAAAAAAAATACTCAATTTGGTCCATTTTATCCATGACAAATTCCCAATTAGCTATTTTTTATTTTAAAAATCCCACTTTGACCAGACTCGAAAAATACCCTGAATTGTCAATGTATTTTCTTAGGAGGAAGAGAGTGGCAGTGAAGACGAAGAACTTGAAGATGACTTTGATGATGATGATGATTCAGATGAAGATGTTGAAGATGATGATGAAGACGATGAGGTACATTTGTCAATATTCTAACAATAATGATCTGTATTGATTTGAGCCTAGCTCTCAGAAACTGTGATAAATGAATGTGTGTAAAGTGTTGTCCCAGATTAGCCTGTGCAGTACACACAGACAAGGCAGGGACGACACTCTCCGCCTTAAGTGGATTTTTGCTGAGAAGAGAATTCCTTGAAACAAACAAATACCATATTAGTTTAAAGTGTCGTCCCTGATTAGCCGGTTCTCCCTGATCAGCCTGTTCTGATTGGAAAGGCTAATCTGGGACCACATTTCAAGCAAATGCAATAAGCCCCATTTTCCCAAAGTGTGGCTCATTTGTAGAACTCAACATTAACGGTTGTCCTATTGCCCCTGGCAAGTAAAAGTTGGGTCCGGGCAAGTTATTTTATAATCTAGTTGTCCGCCCGGGCAAGTGCAAAAAAGAACAAAGAGCATTTAATTTAGACTTGACTTTAATAAGACTTTAATTGCTGTAATCATTTTGTTTAATGTTCAAAAATAAAAAAAAGGTTTTGTGGTGTATCATTTTGATCTTTATTTAAAAATACGAGGTTTACAGTTAATGTGATATTTCATGTTTGGGCAAGTGGCTTTATGTTCAGGGCAAGTAGATTTTCTAAGTACTTGCCCGGCAGGGCAAGTTGGTTTTTGGTTAATGTTGAGCCCTGATTTGTTTTATTTTCTTTCAACCCTATCAGTGTTTTTATGTCTCCCTGTCTATACTGGGGGACATATTGTTTTTGCCCTGTCTGTTTTTTGGTTTGTTTGTGTCAAACTTAAACATTGGCCATAACTTTTGCAATATTGAAAGTAGCAACTTGATATTTGGCATGCATGTGTATCTCATGGAGCTGAACATTTTGAGTGGTGAAAGGTCAAGGTCATCCTTCAAGGTCAAAGGTCAAATATATGGGAGGTGACATAGTGTTTCACAAACACATCTTGTTTCAGCATTAATCTGTTTCAAACGCTTTTATTATCAATTTCAAAGTATTTGTAAGCATAAAATCAACAACATTGATTTCCCAATTTTATTCAAAAGGACTTGATATTTCCCAATCCAACAGGACCTGGCCCCATTCCCAAATGGTGAAAAAATCAACTGTGTAGTCAGTCCACTGCTCCACCAACGGAGCTAAAGACTAACATATCTTACATTTAATTTCTTAACTCTTTTAGTGCTGGAACCGAATTTTGAAGGCCTTTGCAAACAGTTTGGATCCAGATGAGACGCCACAGAACGTGGCGTCTCATCAGGATCCAAACTATTTGCTATTCTGATAGTATTCTTTGAAAAAAAATCGAAGAAATGGCTAATTTTAGAAATTCAGCAGACAGCATTTTAGCAGAGGACAAATTATCCAGCATGCAAAGGGTTAATGATAAAAAGGTCTTAGTACGAGCATGTCTACGTTCACATATATAACCTAAGATACAATCTAGTTACCTTATTTTACCTTATACATTTCTTTGGACCTCATTATAATCAAGGCACTTTTGTAAAATGCCTTACATAGGAAAAGGGGTTTTAATGCAAGTGCGTATAGTGTCGTCCCAGATCAGCCGGTGCAGTGCCACAGGCTAATCAGGGACAAAACTTTATGCTAAAACTTGATTTTTGGTAAGAAGATACTTTCTTTAAACAGAAAATATCATAAAAGCTGAAAGTGTTGTTCCTGAATAGCCTGTGCACACCAGGGTTTTTTTTTGGCCCGATTTTATAGCCGAAATTCGGCTATGTTCAGAATCCCAAAAAGTATACTTTTTTCCCAAAATGTGGCAAAAAATTCCCAATTTCCAAAAAAAAAAAAAAAAAATTTTTTTTTTTTTTTTTTTTTTTTTAAAGAAGTCTTATGCGTATTTTATTTCAATTCAATTACATCTAACAAAGTATTATAAGATTTTGTTCTTTTAATTTGAATGATTATAAAGAGTTATATCAAATTTAGTATTTCCCTAATCAGTGGACTTTTCATGTGGAAAAAAAGGCTAATGAATTTATTTTCCCAATTTCATGAAAATGCCGATAAAATTCCCAATTCCAAAGCCATTGGCTATCTTCCCAAAAAGTGGAAAAAAAACCCTGCACACTGCACAGGCTGATCTGGGACAACTTTTTACGCACATGCATTAAACCACGTTTTCACACTGCACGGCCCATTGATTGCAGATGCTGCCAGTTGAAAAAGCATCCAAAAAGCTGAAGAAGAAAGAAAAGAGAGACACGTGAGTTTGACTGCAGTAGAATTCTCTTTATACTTTTTGTGTCAGTGTTATATGTATTATTGATAATGAACAACAACAGTAAAAAGCTTAACGATGTAGGTGGACTTTTTATTTGCTGCCAAAAGTCAGCATTAATAGACAATGCCCCAGATAATTATTTTGAAAATAGGGTTTTCACCCATTGATTTTAAAAAATAGAGTGATTTCATTCTTGAAATAGGGTGAATCGAGTTATAAAAAAACCTACCTTAAAATTATTTCTGCTTTACTTCTGTTTAAGCTGCACACTTGTATTGATTCAGTAAAATGTAAACTTAACTTTAATAAACAGATGTTTCATAATATCTTAAACCATTGAAACTGTCCATAATATAAACTTTAAAAAAATCGATAACACGAATGGTTCGAAAAAGTTGTCGATTGACTGATATTTTGGCGCAACAATCGCGCATGTCTTTCGACCACTCTTGAAATTATTATTAGGCATCGTAATAGAAACTGAAAGTACAGACGCTTTACAAATACATGCACAATGAACAACGGATTTAGTTAGATTGAAAATGATGTATGTCATCGTAAATAATTTGGTCAGACGCTTTATTTAACTATGAAATCTAGTCAGCAAATCGTTTGAATAACTTTGACTGTTTTCCTGCTCTGTCATCCAGGCGCTTGCTTAATGAAAGCGTCGCCGCGTTACGATAATAACTCCAAAGAAAAAATACTGAAAATGAGCAAAGCATTTGATTGAAGCTATTGTACGGTACGCATCAAATTTGATGAATTTGCGTAAAAGTCAAATAAGTTGCGTTTTCAATACGCATGATATTGTATTTCTTTGCGTTTTTAAACATTTAAATAGGGTGAAAAACGCAGATACGCAGCTTATCTGGGGCACTGATAGATTATTTAATTTAACCTTATACTGTTGACACGAATAAATTGAGGAGACTCTTAAAGTTGTGTTAATTACAACTTGTTGACGCAGATTGGATGTTCAACTTGTTGACGCAGATTGGATGTTCATTCAAAAATCAACTGTGTTGTGTGAACATGGAAATAATGCCAGTATGCGGCCAGCGCAGCTCCAGACTAGCCTGCACAGAAACTAGCCTGCACAGAAACTAGCCTGTCTTGCTATAAAGTCATGCAATGTTTTGTGGTCTCATTAGCTTTCATTATTGCCCCTCGTCATACGGATACAGCGGCATACACTGTTCGGATGTCATAAGGCCCATTTTTGCATGATGCGGGTCAAATGACAAACCTGAAATAATTCCATGTATGTTTGGCATTTAAGGATAAATGATGAAAGATTTGTTCACCAGCACACATATTTGTGTTGTGTGATGGCTACGTTTCATAGCAGTGATTCATTTGACTGGGTGAATTGTGAATATTAATGAGGCATGGTCTATAGTTTAGTTTTTTGTATATTGAATATAAGCTACGCGGTGTATAAACAAGGCTTAATGCATGTGCATTAAGTGTCGTCCCAGATAAGCCTGTGCAGTCTGCACAGGCTAATCTGGGATAACACTTTGGGCCTCAACTAGATTTTTGGCAAAGACAATAAACAAAAACCACAATAAATGCCTAAAGTATTGTTAGTTCCTTTGCGGCGTTCATAGGCTAATCTAGGAGGACACTTTGCGCACCGCATTAAGCCCCCTTATTGCAGAGTGATGCTCACACATGTATGTGGAATGTTTCAGGCAGCTGGCAGAGGCGGAGTTACAGACCAACATCGCTCAGACTGAGACCTATGTCCTGCCCAGTGGACAGGAAATAGAGAAGGAAGATATCCTTGTGTTGTAGATGAAGTGTTGTGTTTACCATTTTGAGAGATGGGGCTAGGTCTCTTTGGATTGGGAAATATTGTGTCCTTTCGACTAAAATTCGGAAATTAATGTTTTGATTTTATGCTAACAAATACTTTAAAATTGATAATAAACGCGATTTAAATTAAATTATATTTCTAAGGTTTAACTTATAGAGCTGTATTTTGATATTAATGACATGTTTAGACTTATTAATTTTTTTTTTTTTTAAACCTTCAATTGGGAATTTTTAGTTCCCATTTGGAAAAAATATATACTTTTTTTCCATTGGGAATAGGTCCTGGTACCGGACCCAAATTTGAATGAAAAAACCCCACTGCAAATAGTACTTAAAAGTGGAAAATAATAGTTTGTCATTATTATATTTACTAAAGTTTAACTTATATAGCTTGATAGAGAAATTAATTTAACTTTCCAATATGCATTTTATCTTCTCTTTTTGGAAACCTTCAATTTAGAATTTTAGGAGGTAATTTGGGGATACTTTTTTACTTATTTGACACACAAAAAAAGATGATGTAGCATTACGTGGGGGTTGTATCTAGAGAAGAAAAATTAACCCTTTCAGCGCTGGAACCGAATTTTGAAGGCCTTTGCAAACAGTTTGGATCCAGATGAGACGCCACAGAACGTGGCGTCTCATCAGGATCCAAACTGTTTGCTATTCTGATAGTATTCTTTGAAAAAAATCGAAGAAATGGCTAATTTTAGAAATTCAGCAGACAACATTTTAGCAGATGACAAATTTCCCAGCATGCAAAGGGTTAAATAATACATAAATATCACTGGAGGAGTATAGTAAATATAGCTCTCTATGTAGAGTGATGTAGACCAAGGCTGAAGGTAGTGGTTGACAATTCTCATGAGGGGGAGGGGGCAATATTTAGCATATTTTCTGAAAGATGCCTTTTATACTTGTAATAATATTATAATTAAGTTTGATACAAACATGTTTTGCCTTGAATCACTTCCAGTTAATTTTAAACTTAATTTATTTGTGTTTTTTATGCTCCCCCAAACAAATTTTTGGGGGGAGTGTATAGTCACCGCTTCATCTGTCCGTGCGTGTGTCTGTCCGTCCATGCACAATTTTTGTCACGGCTATTTCTCAGCAACTAGTGACCGGAATTCAATGAAACTTTATGGGAAGCTTTACTATCAAGAGGAGATGTGCATATTATCAGCCAGTTCTGGTCGGATGATTTTTCACAGAGTTATGGCCCTTTCAAATTTTCCATTATTTGTACATAAAGTGCAATTCTTGTCCGGGCTATTTTTCAGCAACTAATGACTGGAATTCCATGAAACTTTATAGGAAGCTTCACTACCAAAGGGAGATGTGCATATTATCAGCCGGTTCTCGTCGGATGATTTTTCACAGAGTAATGGCCCTTTGAAATTTTCCATTGTACATATAGTGCAATTCTTGTCCGAGCTATTTCTCAGCAACTTTTTACGGGAATACAATGAAACTTTATGGGAAGCTTCACTACCAACAGGAGATGTGCATATTATCAGCCGGTTATGGTCGGATGATTTTTCACAGAGTTATGGCCCTTTGAAATTTTCTAAAAACTGTGCATATAGTGCAATTCTTGTCTGGGCTATTTCTCACCAACTACTGACTGGAATACAATGAAGCTTTATGGGAAGCTTAACTACCTTAAGGAGATGAGCATGTTATTAGTGGGTTCTGGTTTGATGATTTATTTAGAGAGTTATGGCCCTTTGAAATTTTTAAGTTGCTAAATCATCCATCGTATTATTTTGTCCAAAGTTATGCCCCTCAAGACTTTTCCTTTTATCTGAATATATAGTGCAATATTGTGAAAAAAAACCTTTGGGGAGCATCACCCCTCTCCGACGGTTTCTTGTTTGCCTACAAATACTAAAAAATACTATAAAATTGAAAATAAAAGTGTGCTTTTTTTTGTTTTATTTGTGAAGGTTCAACTCATAGAAGGGAGACTATTATGTTTTATTAAACAAACAGAATACTACATTTATTTTATATCAAATGTTTTTAAAACATGCAATTCGGAAATTCAGACATTACATGTGAAAATTTATGTACTATAGCCACCCCCCCCCCCCCCCTCGCCCCCTATATATAAAATGCCATTTATGTTGGTTTTCTTGATTACACTTATCCTGCAATATCCACTGACATCGCAAAATATATGTACTTTTTGAGCAGGGAATTCAGCCCGAAATTTGACCCCCCCCCCCCAAAAAAAAACAAAAAAAAAAAACACTGCTGTGTATGTTGGTTTCCTTGACCACACATCACCTGCGACCTCTCCTGACCTGGCCATGGTACAGCAGCGTATCAAGGATGTGATGCATGTGCTGGGGGACTTCACAGCACGCAGGGAACCGGGAAGGTGGGAAATCTGGCATGGAAGTTTGAGGGAAAAATATTCAGTCATGCCCATGCTGAGGCCAAAAGTGAATTTAACGTTGTTTAGCTAGACACAAATATCGAGAGATGAGTGATAAATATTGGTATCTGTTTAACTGCAAGAGTTAACATATATATTCATTGGATCAAAATGGTCAATGCCCATAGTTAATTCAGACCAACTTGTCTCTAACTTAATAACAGTTTATAAAATGCGATGTCTGAAGAGGGTACTTTGTTTGATTGTCCTCCTTGTTTGCCTCACTTTCAGGAGCCGCTCTGAGTACATGAGCACTCTCCTGAAGGACCTGTGTCTCTACTACAGCTACAATGAGTACCTCATGGAGAAACTCATCAGCTTGTTCCCCTCAGAGGTAGGCACCTATATATATGAGTCGTGTTCAGAGAAAACTGGGCATAATGCATGTGCGTAAAGTGTCGTCCCAGATTAGCGTGTGCAGTCCGCACAGGCTAATCAGGGACGACACTTTCCGCCTAAATTGGATTTTTGCTAAGAAGAGACTTTGTTTAAAGAAAAATGTCATAAAAGCGGAAAGTGTTGTCCCTGATTAGACTGTGCGGACTGCACACGCTAATCTGGGACGACACTTTATGCACATGCATTAAGCCCAGTTTTCTCAGAACATGACTCGTATATATATTTGAGTTTTGGGTGCGTTAGCTGCATTCTGATCCACACCTGTGTCCTCCTGAGTTGATATCCTTTCTTTGGTTGTGGCTACAAATGAATGTCCTTATGACATGTACTGATAGATCTCTTATGACCAGTCAACTCCATTCCGCACAGTTGTTTTATTCACTGACATTTTTATGCCCCCCTTAGAAGAAGAGGGGGTATATTGCTTTGCTCATGTCGGTCTGTCGGTAGGTCGGTCGGTCTGTCGGTAGGTCGGTCTGTCGGTAGGTCGGTCTGTCGGTCCGTCCACCAGGTGGTTGTCAGACAATAACTCAAGAACGCTTGGGCCTAGGATCATGAAACTTCATAGGTACATTGATCATGACTCGCAGATGACCCCTATTGATTTTGAGGTCACTAGTCATTGTAAAAACTCCTTCAGGGATATGAAGTGACAGATTCTCAATAATTAGTGGAAAAGAAGTGTATGTGACGTTTTCATTCTTGAATGGTACAATGTTTAGTATATTATTTGTTTGTGAATGCAAAGGAGAAAATGCTGACTTGCATATTCTTATAGTAAATGTTTGTGTTAGAGCGTGTGTTGGTTTACAGATCCTGCCAAAAGCATTGAAAACAGATTGGAACAAGTAAACTGTGTTTTTAGCTCACCTGAGCGATAGCTCGAGGTGAGCTATTGTGATCACTCAGCGTCCGGCGTCCGTCCGTCCGTCCGTCCGTCCGTCTGTCTGTAAACAATTTGTAAACATCTTCTTCTACTAAACCATTGAGCCAATTTCAACTAAATTTCATGTGGAGCATCCCTAGGTCATGGGACAAAAGAATTGTTAAAAAAAATTTGATCGCATAACCAAGATGGCCGCCATGACCATATATGGTAAAAACCTTAAAAAATCTTCTAGTCAGAAACCGCTCATCAGATTTTCAAAACGTTTCACAGGGATGACCTTTGAGGGCTCCCCTGAAAAAGTTGTTCAAAGAAATTTGATTCGTCAAAAAACATGGCCGCAGGAGCTCGTTGAACTTTGCATGTTTATTCGTTTTTGCCTATTTTGTGAAAACTTTCAAAAATCTTCCACATTTTTTGTCCGATCCTTTCCAAATTTGCACAGTGTCTTTATATCAATGAGGACACGAACCCTACAAAAAATGAGCATTATTGGTCCATGAAGTACAGAATTACCTCCCCTTGAATTGAGAAAATGGTGTTTATGCAATGAAGTCCAAATTTTTCATCCAATTCTTTCCAAACTTGTAAGGATTTAGCATGGTTCAAACAAGGGAAACAACTACGGTTTATGCATGTTCTTTTTATTACAGATTTGCCTCCCTTTAATTCATTCAAAATCTCATTTTACAGCAGAGATTCCAAATCTGACCTGTAAATGAGCCCCATATTTACTGCCAGTGCTAGGTTACCTTTTCCCATTTGATCATTCTTAAGTATTGGTCTTGTAATGCTGCTACTGCTTCTGCTACTGCTACTGCTACTACTACTACTACTACTACTACTACTACTACTACTACTGCTACTACTACTACTACTTCTACTACTACTACTACTACTTCTACTACTACTACTACCACTACCACTACTACTACTACTACTACTACTACTACTACTACTACTACTACTACTACTACTACTACTACCACTACTACTACTACTTCTACTACTACTACTAGTACTACTACTACTAGTACTACTACCACCACCACCACCACCACCACCACCACCACCACCACCACCACCACCACCAGGTCTACTATTACTACTTCTACTACTACTGCCACTACTACTACTACTTTTACCACTACTACTACTACTACTACTACTACTACCACTACTACTACTACTACTACTACTACTACTTCTACTACTACCACTACTACTACTACTACTTCTACTACTACTACTTCTACTACTACTACTACTACTACTACTACTACTACTACTACTACTACTACTACAACTACTATTACTACTACTTCTACTACTATACTACTACTACTACTACCACTACTACTACTACTACTACTACTACTACTACTACTACTACTACACCACCACCACCACCACCACCACCACCACCATTCACAGTGACAAAAGACGTATTCACACAATGGCTGCTACTACAACTTATAGCCCATATAGGGGGGCATGCATGTTTTACAAACAGCCCTTGTTTCTATGGGATTTTAACCACAACTGTTCATGTTTATCTCCGACACATATTTTTAGGTCACCTGTCATGAAGTGACACGGTGAGCTTATGTGATCGTGTGATGTCCGGCGTCCGTTGTGCGTGCCTGCGTTTGTCCATGCGTCTGTCCGTCAACAATTTGTTTGTGTAGACAGTAGAGGTCACAGTTTGCATCCAATCTTGATGAAATTTGGTCAAAATGTTTATCTTGATGAAATCCGGTTTGGGATTGTATTTGGGTCATCTGGGGTCAAAAACTAGGTCACTAGGTCAAATAATTGAACAACCTTCTGTAGACAATAGAGGTCACAGTTTTCATCCAATCTTTATGAAATTTGGTCAAAATGTTTATCTTGATGAAATCTGGGTTGGGATTTTATTTGGGTCATCTGGGGTCAAAAACTAGGTCACTATGTCAAATAATAGAAAAACCTTGTGTAGACATTAGAGATCACAGTTTTCATCCAACCTTTATGAAATTTGGTCAGAATTCTTGATGAAATCTGGGTGGGATTGTATTTGGGTCATCTGGGGTAAAAATCTAGGTCAAATAAATAGAAAAACCTTGTGTTGACAATAGAGGTCACAGTTTTCATCCAATATTTATGAACTGTGGTCAGAATGTTTATCTTGATGAAATCTGGATTGGGATTGTATTTGGGTCATCTAGAGTCAGGAACTAGGTCACTAGGTCAAATCATAGAAAAACATTGTGTAGACAATAGAGGTCATAGTTTTCATCTGATCTTAATGAGTCAGGTGAGCGATTCAGGGCCATCATGGCCCTCTTGTTTAATTAAGCATCAAACACATTAAAACATATTTCAGTGCTGTTTTACATGCAGGGTTTTCTCTTCTCATTGGAAAGCTTCCCTTGCCTTCTGAATTTAGGAAGAAACATCACATAAATAGCTTATTTGGGAAGTGAGAACACTGGTGTAAGTTTCATTAAGTGTAAAACTGCATGATTTGAATTTTTTTTTTTTTAAACAGCACTTTTATCAGACTATGTAATATAAGGTTAAAACCCCTGACATTGTTTCCGTGTTTGCTTGAAGATCATTGATTTTCTGGAGTCCAACGAGGTGCCGCGCCCAGTCACGATACGCACAAACACACTGAAGACACGGCGTAGGGACCTTGCACAGGCGTTGATCAACCGAGGCGTGAATCTGGACCCGATAGGGAAGTGGTCAAAGGTTGGACTGGTTGTGTATGACTCACAGGTGCCCATAGGTGAGTGCCACATGCTGATATTAAGGTATTGAAGTTTTATATATAGAGCTTTTTATTTTAGCTAGATTGAATGAAAAGCCCATGGCTAATTGAAAGGCTCTCGAGTCCGTTTCCTGGGTTGAACCAGTACTTAGTGTATTTTGGGAAGATCGAAAGAATGCTCCCACAGTGGGGATCGAATCATTGACCTCCTGGTCGATAGGTGGACGCCATATTCACTATTCCACGGCGACATGCTGTATGAAGTGAGATGCTTAAGTTCGACAAGAAATAATTACTTAAAAGAAAAATGCACAATTTTCTAATTTAAAGATTTTTTTTGTAATGCTGAACATTATAACTATCACTTGATCTTACATGTATTCTACGTCTTCATGTCAATTAAAGCTTTGTTATCAGTGTAATGTAACCCATGAGCTACGTACTCAGTGCAATGTAACCCCGTATTCAAGGTGCCACCCCAGAGTACCTAGCTGGTCACTACATGCTACAGGGAGGTTCCAGCTTCCTGCCTGTGATGGCCCTAGCCCCACAGGAGAGTGAGAGAGTCCTCGACATGTGCTCAGCCCCCGGGGGCAAGACCACGTATATAGGTCAGTTTAAACCTTTTTATTTTAGCTCAATTTCATTGAAAACCTAAGGCTTATATAAACGCTCACACGTCCGTTTCTGGATAGAATCATATCTTGGTGTGTTTTGTTTTTTTTGGGGGGGGGGGGGAGATATAAAGAATGCTCCCAGGGGATTGAGCCAGTGATCTGGTAACTAAGGGGACACCATATCCACAACTCAACGGCAATCTATAGGTGATTTGGCCTGCATGCTTGGAGACAGTTTCCAAACACCTTAAACACGTCTCAGGTCTGGTATGACAGTCTAGCCAAAACGTCGTCAGACATGTCTGGTAAAATGCTTGCCGGTCCGACAGATTTTCTGTCTTTACAGGACCAAATGTCCGGTAAATATTTGATCCGTGTAGAGGTTAATATTTCACCTGATAACACGTTCAAAACAGTTTACATTGTCTCCTATAAAACATTTTTCCCTCGACACAAAATATTGGAAAAATATCATTCTTAAAATAGGGCAGCAAACTTATGAATATTCATACAGTTGTGTACTCTCATAATCGAGCGAGATCATTATGCTAACAGTGAGGCAATGAACTGCACCTTCATTGGTCTGATAAGAAAATCAGCATATCTGGTTCCCTACATTTGTTAGTTTCCGTCGCCAAAGCGGGAAAACTTAGGCCACACAGCATTTTGACCTCTTTTCAAGAACTCTTCGCAAATGTAACAACAATGATCTTTGCTGAAGCTATTGTCTCATTGTAACTGGGAAAAAATGTGAACACTGACAGTATCTGTTAGTCCAATTGTCTTACCTTTTAGAATTAACGAAATTTGCCCAATATGCTTTGTCTGGTTAAAGGTTTTTTGGTCTGGTATAATGTTTTTCGGTCTGGTAAAATGTCAAAGGTTACCAGACCAAATGTCCTGTAAAATGTGGGCAATTTTCGGAAAGACTGCTATGAGAATCTTTCTATTGTCAGGTGATTTCCTCAGTTTTGATTGAAAATGTTCATCAGAAAAGTTGATGAATTTATTGGCAATAGTGTAAAAATCTGGTTGCATGGTCTAACCTTTTTGTTCACCAACTGCTCTTATGTATTACATGTGTTTGTTTTCCAGCTGCTCTGAAGCGTAACACAGGCTTGCTGTTTGCTAACAATTGGTCCACTATATGATTATGGTCTCTTGTTTTCGTTTGCCAGCTGCTCTGATGCGTAACACGGGCATGCTGTTTGCTAACAATTGGTCCACTATATGATTATGGTCTCTTGTTTTCGTTTGCCAGCTGCTCTGATGCGTAACACGGGCATGCTGTTTGCTAACGACGCCAACAAGGAACGTGTACAGGCGGTGGTAGGAAATGTGCATCGTATGGGGATCACCAACACAGTCATCTCTGACGTGGACGGCAGGAGGCTGCCTGAGGTATGGGCCAGGGCCTGGTCTCGCATCTAAGAGCCTCATTCTGTGAAAACTGGGCTTGATGCATGTGTGTAAAGTGTCGTCCAAGATTAGCCTGTGCAGTCCGCACAGGCTAATCAGGAATAACACTTCCGCCCTTATGATATTTTTCATTTAAAGGAAATCTCTTCTTAAGGACAATCCAGTCTAGGCGGAACGTGTTGTCCCTGATTAGTCTGTGCCAATAGCACTGGATAATCTCAGACTTTACTTAATGCACATGCATTTAGCCCAGCACTGGGCTACTATCCTATGATTGGGGGTTGGGTTACCGGTCTGGTTACATAATATTTGTGAGCAATGGTCATGAACTTATTTCAGTTACTGGGTGTTTAGTATTGGTAAACCAGCTTACAAAGAAACGTAATTGACCATTGTGATGTTACTGTAATACTGTACAAAACGTTAAAAGATTTTAATAAAAAAAAAACATCATACATGTACTGCTTAAGCTGTATATTTAAAAAATCAAGATGCAAAGTAGATTGTCTGCTTGAATCCAAAATGAGCATTTTGCTAGCATTTGAAAGATGCATTATTTATCCATTAAAATCCCTGGCCATGCTGTTCTATGAATTAAATGTCCATTAAAACGCCTGGCCATGCTGTTCTTTGAATTGTATGTCAATTGAAACCCCTGGCCATGCTTTTTTTTAAATTATTTGTCAATTAAAACCCCTGGCCATGCTGTTCTATGAATTATATGTTAAATAAAACCCCTGGCCATGCTGTTCTATGAATTATGTGTCCATTCAAACCACTGTTCTATGAATTGTGTCCATTAAGACTACTAAAAATAGATTATGTGTCCATTAAGACCGTTTTCTATATATTATGTGTCCATTTAAACCGCTGTTCTATGATTTAAGTGTCTATTAAAACCCCTGTTCTATGAATCATGTATCTATAATCAGATCATGAAGGGGTTTGACCGTGTGTTGCTGGACGCTCCCTGCAGTGGGTCAGGGGTCATCTCCAAGGACCCAGAGGTCAAGGTCACCAAGGACGAGGCGGATATCTTGCGATGTTCCCAACTGCAGAAGGAACTTCTAATAGCAGCGATAGACTGCTGCAATGCAAAGTCAAAGACTGGGGGCTATGTTGTGTACTCAACCTGTTCTGTGTTGGTAAGGGAGAGAACTGCTTTGTCGATTGTAGAAGTATTTAAAGTCATTTTTTCTATGTGAAAACAAAAGAAGTTATCTAACAGGAAATGGTGCAGATGTTTTAATTGACTGCAAGCATTTGATTGCACCCTATCATATGAGCCACGTTCTGAGAAAACTGGGCTTAATGCATGTGCGTTAAGTGTCGTCCCAGATTAGCCTGTGCAGTCCGCACAGGCTAATCAGGGAGGACATTTTCTGCTTTTATAGTATTTTTAGTTTCAAGAAAGTCCCTCCTTACCGAAAATCAAGTTAAGGCGGAAAGTGTCGTCCCTGATTAGCCTGTGCGGACTGCACAGGCTAATCTGGGATGACACTTTATGCACATGCATTAAGACTTGTTTTCTCAGAACAAGGCTTATATTTATGCCCCCCTTCGAAGAAGAGGGGGTATATTGCTTTGCTCATGTCGGTATGTCGGTCTGTCGGTCGGTCCGTCCACCAGGTGGTTGTCAGACGATAACTCAAGAACGCTTGGGCCTAGGATCATGAAACTTCATAGGTACATTGATCATGACTCGCAGATGACCCCTATTGATTTTGAGGTCACTAGGTCAAAGGTCAAGGTCACGGTGACCCGAAATAGTAAAATGGTTTTTGAATGATAACTCAAGAACGCATACGCCTAGGATCATGAAACTTTATGGGTAGATTGATCATGACTTGCAGATGACCCCTTTTGATTTTGAGGTCACTAGGTCAAAGGTCAAGGTGACCCGAAATAGTAAAATGGTTTCCGGATGATAATTTAAGAATGCATACGCCTAGGATCATGAAACTTCATGGGTAGATTGATCATGACTCGCAGATGACCCCTATTGATTTTGAGGTCACTAGGTCAAAGGTCAAGGTCACGGTGACCCGAAATAGTAAAATGGTTTTCGGATGATAACTCAAGAACGCATATGCCTAGGATCATGAAACTTCACAGGTAGATTGATCATGACTCCCAGATGACCCCTATTGATTTTCAGGTCACTAGGTCAAAGGTCACAGTGACAAAAAACGTATTCACACAATGGCTGCCACTACAACGGACAGCCCATATGGGGGGCATGCATGTTTTACAAACAGCCCTTGTTTCAATTATATTTGAAACTCGAGACTTTACCCAGAGTCTTGGACAGAAGCCGTTATTGTTTCAGTCTATTGAAATGGTTAATATAATAATCCCTCTAACTACCGGTATAGAGGCATTCCTTTGGTAAATATAATGTCTAAAATAATCTCATTAATCCTTCGTTATCGTATACCGTAAAACGCTGTGTATAACGCGCATCTACTTTTTGAAGCAAAAAAATCGGGAAGAAAAATTTTTGGAGCAAAAAATCGGGGAAAAAATTCTGTATCGTAGGAAAAAATCTCATGGCATGGCTGTTGTGGTGTATAATGCGCATCAAGTTTTTAAAATTACATTTTGGGGTAAAAAAAAGTGCGCGTTACACACAGCGTTTTACGGTAAATAAGTCGTGTTAAAATGAAAATATATTTAAAGAAGCTTAATTTGGATTCAGAGATATCCATAGTACAGTTGCATTTTCATACTACACTCTATAATTCAAATGTTTTGGCAAATAATAAGAAATTTCTTTGCGCATTTATAGATTATGAATCATTTGACATGGTCATTCATTACACATTGTGGGTAAAATAGTTCAGTTGGATGTAAGATGCTTAAATCTTTTTAAAGCCATTTACACACAATAGCCAATGACTTGTTGAAATTGAATTTAATTAATAGTTTTTCTTTTCCCTTAGGATCTTGGTTAAAATGAGCCCTGACCTTTCAATGGAGTATTCTACTGAGAAATATTAAAACTGTTCCTTAATTAAAAAATTCATTTTTCACAGTCAAAATGAATGTACCAAAGATCTGTTTTTTACCATAAAACAGTAAAAGACCGATCTATTTAATTTTCCTGTTTAAACTTAATTTGAAATTGATGCTTATAGCAAAAACTTTTCCTATTGCCAAACCGCTTAATTCAGTAACATCACACATTTATTATGCTCTCCAAAAATTAGCCGCCGCTTCGTCTGTCCGTGTGTGCGTCTGTCTGTCTGTCCATGCATAATTTTTGTCCGCGCTATTTCTCAGCAACCAATGACCGGAGTTCAATGAAACTTTATTGGAAGCTTCACTACCAACAGATGTGCATATTATCAGCGGGTTCTGGGCGGATGATTTTTCCCAGAGTTATGACCCTTTGAATTTTCTATAAAAAAATTAATTGTCCCCCCAAACTACTGTGCTCTCAAGACCTTTCCTTTTATTTGAATATATAGTGCAATATTGTGCCAAAAAAAAGCTACTGTGCTCTCAAGACCTTTCCTTTTATCTGATTATGTAGTGCAATATTGTGCCAAAAAAACCTTTGGGGAGCCTCACCCGTTTCCGACGGTTTCTTGTTACTGCAAGCATTCAGATGAAAATCTTTTATAAATGAGCCTCATTCTGGTAAAATGGGGTTTAATGCATGCACAAGAAGTGTCGTCCGAAATTAGCATGTGAAGTCTGCACAGGCTAATTGGGAACTACACTTTCTGCCTTAATGGGATTTTCAATAAGAAGAGGCTTCATTGGGAAAAAAAATTACCATGAAAGCGGAAAGTTTTTTCCCTGATTAGCACGTGCAGTAATGCACAGACTTATCTGGGACAACACTTGGCTCACTTATCTGGGACAACACTTGGCTCACTTATCTGGGACAACACTTGGCTCACTTATCTGGGACAACACTTGGCTCACTTATCTGGGACAACACTTGGCTCACTTATCTGGGACAACACTTGGCTCACTTATCTGGGACAACACTTGGCTCACTTATCTGGGACAACACTTGGCTCACTTATCTGGGACAACACTTGGCTCACATGCATTTAACTCTTTCAGCGCTGGAACCGGAATTTGAAGGCCTTTTCAAACAGTTTGGATCCAGATGGAACGTGGCGTCTCATCAGGATCCAAACTGTTTGCTATTCTGATAGTATTCTTTGAAAAAAAAATCCAAGAAAATGCTAATTTTAGAAATTCAGCAGACGACATTTTAGCAGACGACAAATTTCCCAGCATGCAAAGGGTAAATCATGTGTTCCCAGAGCATGGCTCAATGTTTCGTGTTGGTCATTTTCAGGTGGAGGAGAATGAATGGGTGGTAGACTACGCATTGAAGAAACGCAATGTGAAACTCGTACCAACCGGTCTTGACTTCGGAAAGGACGGATTCACCAAGTGAGTTACATAACCTGTAAAGAATGAAACATTATCTGCACGGCAAATTGTCATGACAACATAAAACATGTGCACACATAAATTAAATTTTTGTAGTGGTCTATTTTGGGACTTTAATTTTTGTGGATTTGTGTGGGTCTGCTCCCCCACAAATTAAAAAATGAAGAATTACAAAATGTACACTATATTTGCAAATGACATGCAATGTAATGCAAACAATATGCATTTTAGCCATTGACATTGTTTCCAGTTTTGAGAAGCACCGGTTCCATCCGAGTCTGAAGCTGACAAAACGTTTCTACCCACACACACATAACTTGGATGGGTTCTTTGTGGCAAAATTGAAGAAGTTCTCCAACAACATTCCAGGAATGGAGGGTAAGTTATACACATGGTGGAATAGAGGGTAAGTTATACACATGGGGGGAATAGAGGGTAAGTTATACAGATGGGGGCAATGGAAGGTAAGTTATACACATGGGGGGATAGATGGTGAGTTATACACATGGGGGAATGGAGGGTAAGTTATACATATGGGGGAATGGAGGGTAAGCTATACACATAAGGGGAATGGAGGGTAAGTTATACACATGGGGGATGGATGGTAAGTTATACACATGGGGGAATGGAGGGTAAGTTATACACATGGGGGGAATGGAGGGTAAGTTATACACATGGGGGGATGGATGGTAAGTTATACACATGGGGGAATGGAGGGTAAGTTATACACATGGGGGAATGGAGGGTAAGTTATACACATGGGGGATGGATGGTAAGTTATACACATGGGGGAATGGAGGGTAAGTTATACACATGGGGGGAATGGAGGGTAAGTTATACACATGGGGCAATGGAAGGTAAGTTATACACATGGGGGCAATGGAGGGTAAGTTATACACATGGGGGGGGGAATAGAGGGTAAGTTATACACATGGGGGAATAGAGGGTAAGTTATACACATGGGGGCAATGGAGGGTAAGTTATACACATGGGGGGATGGATGGTAAGTTATACACATGGGAGAATGGAGGGTAAGTTATACATATGGGGGAATGGAGGGTAAGTTATACACATGAGGGGAATGGAGGGTAAGTTATACACATGGGGGGATGGATGGTAAGTTATACACATGGGGGGCAATGGAGAGTAAGTTATACACATGGGGGATGGATGGTAAGTTATACACATGGGGGAATGGAGGGTAAGTTATACACATGGGGGAATGGAGGGTAAGTTATACACATGGGGGATGGATGGTTAGTTATACACATGGGGGGATGGATGGTAAGTTATACACATGGGGAGAACGGAGGGTAAGTTATACACATGGGGGAATGGAGGGTAAGTTATACACATGGGGGAATGGAGGGTAAATTATACACACGGGGGAACAGAGGGTAAGTTATACACATGGGGGAATAGAGGGTAAGTTATACACATGGGGGAATGGAGGGTAAGTTATACACATGGGGGGAATAGAGGGTAAGTTATACACATGGGGGAATGGAGGTTAAACTATACACATGGGGGAATGGAGGGTAAGTTATACACATGGGGGCAATGGAAGGTAAGTTACACACATGGGGGGATGGATGGTAAGTTATACACATGGGGGAATGGCGGGTAAGTTATACACATGGGGGAATGGAGGGTAAGTTATACACATAGGGGATGGATGGTTAGTTATACACATGGGGGAATGAAGGGTAAGTTATACACATGGGGGGAATGGAGGGTAAGTTATACACATGGGGGGGGAATGGAGGGTAAGTTATACACATGGGGGAATGGAGGGTAAATTATATACATGGGGGAACAGAGGGTAAGTTATACTTATGGGGGAATAGAGGGTAAGTTATACACATGGGGGAATGGAGGGTAAGTTATACACATGGGGGGAATAGAGGGTAAGTTATACTTATGGGGGAATGGAGGGTAAACTATACACATGGGGGAATGGAGGGTAAGTTATACACATGGGGGCAATGGAAGGTAAGTTATACACATGGGGGAATGGAGGGTAAATTATACACATGGGGGAACAGAGGGTAAGTTATACGCATGGGGGGAATGGAGGGTAATTTATACACATGGGGGAATGGAGGGTAAGTTATACACATGGGGGAATTGAGGGTAAGTAATACACATGGGGGAATGGAGGGTAAGTTATACACATGGGGGGAATAGAGGGTAAGTTATACACATGGGGGAATGGAGGGTGAGTTATACACATGGGGGGAATAGAGGGTAAGTTATACACATTGGGGAATGGAGGGTAAGTTATACACATACACAATGGAGGGAAAAACTCGAGTTGTGGAGGGCATATAAGATGTTGGCGCTATATTTTATTTCTTTTGTTAATTAAGTTTCCGGCAAAATTACTTTTGTTAACTGCCATTATTTAGCAGGACAGAACAAAAAGTTTGTTCCTATAACTTAAACAAGTCTAGTTCATCGTTATAAATACATGTTAAAAACTGACAATATATAAGCATCAAGCACATGCATAGCTATGTGAAAGTGACAAAAATAGTATATAAAATATGTTAAAAAAGCCTTTATATTACTCAACATTTGCATTCAAGTTCTCATTTTAAAAGCATTTTTACAATATTTTGATAGATTCCTTAGAACTTTAGTGTTAGTATTTGTTTACAAAAGTATAAATTTATGCATACTAGGTGGGCTATAATAGAATTTGTCGATTATACAGTTTTTAACCAGGTTTTTAACCAGGTTTTCAGAAGGTTATTAGATTGGCGAATGCGGGCGGGCGGGTGGAACAAGTTTGTCCAGGCCATAACTATGTTGTTCATTGTCAGATTTTAGAATCATTTGGCACATTTGTTCACCATCATTGGACGGTGTGAAGCGCGAAAGAATAACGTCGATATCTCCAAGGTCAAGGTCACACTTTGAGTTGAAAAGTCAAAAATGGCCATAAATGAGCTTGTCCAGGCCATAACTACGTCATTCATTGTTGGCGAGGCTTTGTTCGGAGAAAACCCAAGGTATTGTCATAGCCTGCTTGTCGTCCGACGTCCGCTGGCGTCGTAATAAAAAAAGCCTTTACATTGGCTCTAAAATCAAAATGCTTCCACCTACAACTTTGAAACTTCATATTCAGATGCACCTTGATGGGTTCTACACGCCACACCCATTTTGGGTCATTAGATCAAAGGTCAAGGTCACTGTGACCTCTAAAAAAAAATAAAATCTAACAAGCTTTCACAGCAGAGCGTGGCACCGGTTATGCGGTGCTCTTGTCAGATTTTAAAATCCTTTTGCACATTTGTTCACCATCATTGGACGGTATGTCGCGCGAAAGAATTACGTAGATATCTCCAAGGTCAAAGTCGCCACGACTAAAAAAATATTAACTTTGAAACAAGGGGGGTAACTGTGATGAACAATCAGTAGCAATGAACATTTTGAGTTGTAGTTTTCTCCCTTTATCAGACTTTTTTTTGTTGAAAACCTGGTTTTGTGACAATTTTGTCCCTTGTCTAATATTGGTATGAAGAGGACATACAGTTACAAAATGATAAAATTTTGCAACACTGCTATGGACTGTATTGAGGACACGTTCACTGTTTCTACTTGCAGAAAAGAAGGAAGATAAGCTGGGAGAACTTGGAGGCTTTTTTGAGGCCGAGAACTCCACAGGTAGGCTGTTACATGATAATCTTGGAAAAATACACGAACATGAGACCTTCATGAGAATAAGTCATTCCACAATTCATTGTGAAATATCTTGATTCCAATTCTTGTAAATATTTCTATGGGTTCAAGTAATCAGACTTGATTTTGAAATCCAAGGTTTCTTTTCACGGTCACCAAAACCTTACAAAAACAATTCAAAATATCTTAAATGAAATTAATTTTTATTTTGTTGTATATCTTTTAAAAATGTTTTTTTTAACTGAAACTATATGTCTGAATGCTGTTTCGCGCATCAACATAGGTGTTGAATATGATCAATTTACCAATATGGTGTAAGCAATCTAAATTTCATTTGTTATTATTATGCCCTCCTTCGCAGAAGAGGGGGTATATTGTTTTGCACATGTCGGTCGGTCCTTCAGTCGGTCGGTCCATCCACCATATGATTTCCGGATGATAACTCAAGAACGCTTAGGCCTAGGATCATGAATCTTCATAGGTACATTGATCATGACTGGCAGATGACCCCTATTAATTTTCAGGTCAAGGTCACAGTGACTAGAAAAAGTAAAATGTTTTCCGGATGATAACTCAAGAATTGTTAGGCCTAGAATCATGAAACTTCATAGGTCCATTGATCATGACTGGCTGATGACCCCTATTGATTTTCAGGTCAAAGGTCAAGGTCATAGTGACTCGAAATAGTAAAATGGTTTCCGGATGATAACTCAAGAATGCTTACGCCTTGGATCATGAAACTTTATAGGTAAATTGATGATGACTGGCAAATGACCCCTATTGATTTTCAGGTCACTAGGTCAATGGTCAAGGTCACAGTGACTCGAAACAGTAAAATTGTTTTCGGATGATAACTCAAGAATGCTTACGCCTAGGATCATGAAACGTCATAGGTAAATTGATCATTACTGGCAGATGACCCCTATTGATTTTCAGGTCACTAGGTCAAAGGTCAAGGTCACAGTGACTCGAAACAGTAAAATAGTTTCAGGATGATAACTCAAGAATGCTTACGCCTAGGATCATGAAACTTCATAGGTACATTGATAATGACTGGCAGATGATCCCTATTGATTTCCAGGTCACTTGGTGAAAGGTCAAGGTCACAGTGACACGAAACAAAAAATGGTTTCCAGATGATAACTCAAGAATGCTTACCCCTAGGATCATAAAACTTCATAGGTACATTGATCATGACTGGCAGATGACCCCTATTGATTTTCAGGTCACTAGGCAAAAGGTCAAGGTCACAGTGACAAAAACGTATTCATTCAATGGCTGCCACTATAACTGACAGCCAATATGGGGGGCATGCATGTTTTACAAACAGCCCTTGTTAAAGAATAAGGTTTGAAAATATATAGTGTAGTCCATACGTCTTAATTAAAAATGTAAAATCATGCTATTGCAGTTAAAGCTGAAGCAGACAGCACTGAGGCAGATGTTAATGAAAGTGAAAATAAACAGACAGTCATTAAGGACAAGAACACATCTTTAAAGAAGGGACAGTCACCTAGCAACAAAGGACCGTCTCCTAGCAACAAAGGACCATCTCCTAAGAAACCTATTAATAAAAGCAGTGCAAAAGGGGAAAGTTCTTCAGGTAATCCCGAGGGAGACGGCAGTGAAGGCAAGCAGAATAAGGGGCCGAAATGGAAGAAGTTTGGGCAGAAGAAGAAGTGGAACAACAACAAGAATGGCGGAGGGGGCGCAGGGGTTGCTAAGTTCAAGCCAGGAAAGTTTAAGCGGTTTAAGTCTGGAGGCAAAAATAAAGGAAAGGGGGGAATGCGTGATTGATGTAGGGCACAGGATTAGGATGTTTATGGTAATGTTTCCTTGCAATGACGTGTGTGATATTGGTGAATGTAAACTTACAAATACTGTTTTGTCAAGTTCAAAAGAATGACAGAATGATGTCAGTCTATCCAATACAAAGTACTGGTGTACTTATTTTCACTGTTGGTATCTACATAGATTCTCCTGGTACATTAAAAAGTAGTTTGTATAAGTCATATTTATTAAGCTTCTTTGATAATTTCATTATATCTTTCATTATTTGGTATTGAACTGTAAGAACATTAGGGAAACATGGCAGTCAAGTCATTACACAGCTTGCTGGCTACTGATTGAGTTCACACCAAATGTTTCTTTATAAGCTTCACAAAGTGTCGTCATTAAATCTTTCATTATTTGGTATTGAACTGTAAGAACAACAGGGAAACATGGCAGTGGAGTCATTACACGGCTTACTGGCTACTGATTGAGTTCACACCAAATGTTTCTTTATAAGCTTCACAAAGTGTTGTCCCAGAGGGAAACATGGCAGTGGAGTCATTACACGGCTTACTGGCTACTGATTGAGTTCACACCAAATGTTTCTTTATAAGCTTCACAAAGTGTTGTCCCAGAGGGAAACATGGCAGTGGAGTCATTACATGGCTTACTGGCTACTGATTGAGTTCACACCAAATGTTTCTTTATAAGCTTCACAAAGTGTCGTCCCAGATATAGAGAATACTAGGTTAGTGTTGAATACAGAGAAGTTTATGTTGCGAGGCTTAGAACGCCGGAAGCGCGAGCCTTGGCGAGCGCTTTCGGTGTTCGAGCCGAGCAACATAAACTTCTCTGTATTCAACGCTAATCCTAGTATTCTATTTATCCCATTTGATTTTTTCAACGTGACATTTAACATAAATAGATCTAATGACCTTAACAATAATTTTAATTCAGTCATAAAGCGCTTAAAATCTAACAAATGTAACCATGCGTAGTGATATACATGTATTTGTTCTGGTACGCAAAATAGTCTTTAAAAAATTCACACACAAACTGTAAAACAAGTAAAAATAGCACCATATGACTACATTCAATTTTACGCAGTATGCGAATTTTAACACATTACGACCGCGAAAAGAAGATTTTACTTTACTATAATTAATTTTATTTTCGAAAGAAAATGATCAAAATCCAATATGGCGGCGATTGCTCCTGACAAAATGCTGTCGATGTCAACATACATGTACACCATCGACGACCTAGTTCTGGCTACCATAACTTTAAATGTCGCTTTTTTATGATTTTTGACTGGCGCGACTTTGTACAGGTCTGTCAATACTAAATAAACTGTACGCTGAAGTTTCTTTCGCTATCGAAGACCTTGACAATTTTGACGAGTAAACAGACAATTGCAGCGGCTGACACTATTTGACAAAATATACAGGGCAATACGTTTTCCGACTTCGGACGACGAATTTAAGGACGCGCAGAACGTGTTTTTTAGCTCATCTATTTTTTGAAAAAAAATTATGAGCTATTGTCATCACCTTGGCGTCGGCGTTGGCGTTGGCGTTGGCGTTGGCGTTGGCGTCGGCGTCCGGTTAAGTTTTGCGTTTAGGTCCACTTTTCTCAGAAAGTATCAATGCTATTGCATTCAAACTTGGTACACTTACTTACTATCATGAGGGGACTAGGCAGGCAAAGTTAGATAACTCTGGCGTGCATTTTGACAGAATTATGTGCCCTTTTTGTACTTAAAAAATTGCAAATTTTGGTTAAGTTTTGCGTTTAGTTCCACTTTTCTCAGTAAGTATCAATGCTATTGCATTCAAACTTGGTACACTTACTTACTATCATGAGGGGACTGGGCAGGCAAAGTTAGATAACTCTGGCATGCATTTTGACAGAATTATGTGCCCTTTTTATACTTAGAAAATTGACAATTTTGGTTAAGTTTTGTGTTTAGGTCCATTTTATTCCTTAAGCATCAAAGCTATTGCTTTCATACTTGCAACACTTACTAACTATCATAAGGGGACTGTGCAGGCAAAGTAATGTAACTC
The DNA here is from genome assembly GCF_020536995.1 of Dreissena polymorpha. Taxonomy (NCBI): domain Eukaryota; kingdom Metazoa; phylum Mollusca; class Bivalvia; order Myida; family Dreissenidae; genus Dreissena; species Dreissena polymorpha. The sequence continues at coordinate 38,684,636 of NC_068362.1, read as the reverse complement.
TGACTGGCATTTTGACAGAATTATGTGCCCTTTTTATACTTAGAAAATTGAAAATTTGATTAAGTTTTGTGTTTAGGTCCACTTTATTCCTACAGTATCAAAGCTATTGCTTTCATACTTGCAAGATTTATGAACTATCATAAGGGGACGGTGCAGGCAAAGTTATGTAACTCTGACTGGCATTTGGACGGAATTATGGGCCCTTTATACTTAGAAAATTGAAAATTTGGTTAAGATTTATGTTTTGGTCACTTTACCCCTAAAGTATCATAGATATTGCTTTCATACTTGGAACACTCACAAACTATCATAAGGGTACAGTAAAAGGACAAGTTGCATAACTCTGGTTGTCATTGTTACGGAATTATGGCCCTTTTTTGACTTAGTAACTTTTAATATATGGTTAAATTTTGTGTTTCGATCCACTCGAAGTATCAAGGCTATTGCTTTCAAACTTCAAATACTTACATGCTATCATGAGGTTACTGTACCTGGCAACTTGAATTTTACTTTGACCTTTGAATGACCTTGACTCTCAAGGTCAAATTATTAAATTTTGCTAAAATTGCCATAACTTCTTTATTTATGATTAGATTTGATTGATACTTTGATGAAACTACTCTTACCTGACATACCACAATAGACTTCACCCAAACCATCCCCCGTGCCCTCCCCCCCCTCCCCCCCCTCCCCCCCCCCCCTAATTTTTTTTTTTTTTTTTTTTTTTTATAAGATCATCTCACAAATGACCACCACACCCTCACACTATACCCCCACCCCACCCCCCCCACCCCCCCCCCAAATTTTTTTTTTGATTTTTTTTTTTTTTTTTTTTTTTTTTTTAAGATCATCTCACAAATTATCACCACACCCTCACACTATACCCCCCCCCCCCCCCCCCCCGATTTTTTTTTTTTTTTTTTTTTTTTTTTTCGCTTTTTTGGAAGATAATGTAATAAATGTCCACAACCCCACACTATACACCCCTCTTCACTCCACTCCTCCCTCCTTTGTGATTGAAAATGAGAGTCCCTTCACCTTTAAAAAGAAAATAGATGAGCGGTCTGCACCCGCAAGGCGGTGCTCTTGTTTATATAATGTTATGGGTATGCCGTGTGTGATCCGATGCATCAATGGCGCCCATGTTAAAATCATTTCCCCGAGAACAGGGAACGACAAAAGTACAAACAAAAATCAAAACACGTAAGAACTAGTATCTTACCTGTAATAATCCTTTAAAATCCATCTAATAATCCATTTTACTCAATAATTGACGATTTTGCATCTAGGGTCTTTAATAATTATTTTAGCATAGTTAAATAAAGACCCTTATGCCATTCTATCACTTTATTCAAATGAGTTTATGAACGCGATAAACTTTCTTCTTCGTCACACGCTACGTCATGTACTCTACATTACTGCTGTTCAAATGAACCGGAGCAGTTTATCTAATAATAGCCGTTGGTAAACTCGGTTGCATTTGCATATTTCTGCATACAAACATAATTATGTTTAAACTTGCACAATGTTTTATTTATCTATGGTAAATTCCCTTATTGTACGAGAAAATAATTTAATATATAAATACACAAAGAATGGAAAACATTCCAGTACACAACCGATAAATGAGTAGAAAATACCCGTGTACAAAATGGGACGTTCCCAATTCCAGTGTGGTGCTATTTTTACCATCTTATACTTTACACAGCTCTATGCAAAACGTGAATTAAATAGGAAAGCAAACATAGCAGATTATTCATGAACTGTGCGATATGTGTATGGCTTGTTGTACATTCTTAATATTTAAGTTAAATGTCAAAAGTATATGCTTTGGTTATAAACAATGCACATTACACGAAATAAGGAAAATGTGATCAATTGACAATTCAGATATGTCGACATACAGTACATGTAGAAAACATGTGAAATAAGTCGCGTTTATAATAAATCGTCAACAAAAATGGGGAAAATGACGCAATAAGTATGTCATTTTATAACGCCATCAATCAGCTGATTCATTATACGGATGGCGAAAAATTATGTCATATGACTAGATTTAAAGGTTGAAGGTCGTATAATTTTGAATAATTAAGTTTTGTCGACTTTGTTATAAATAAAAAAATAACAAAACAAAAATCGTGTAATTTCATATTTCATTTCAACATTTCTTTTGGTGAATATTTCATATGTTTTTCTGCAAAATATGCACATTTTCTTCTAATGGGTGACCTTTAAATTCGATCAATGAACCAAACAGTATCGACCTAATTTTAGCACATATCGCATGACGTCATTTAAAAAGTAGTCCGTGCACGCGACAGGTATATTCCACAGTGTTGAATACAAGCAAGTATATTCCACAACGTGTTATACCGTCAATGTCACGGTGAAAATGGGATAAAAGCCTTTGCAGCATGGCTCCCTCGGGCAGCTCAAATTTACCTTTTTATGTTTTTAAGTGGCCTTTTCACAGATTTTGGCATATTTTGAAGTTTGTCATTAAATGCTTTATATTGATAAATGTAAACATTGGATCTTAAAAGCTCCAGTAAAAAATCAAGAATAAAATTAAAAAAAGGAAAAAAAAGTAGCCCGAACCAGGGCTCGAACTAGTGATCCCCGGAGTCCTGGAGTTAGTCTGAAGTAAAAACGCATTAGCCCTCTCGGCTATTCCGCCGGGTATACACAGTTTAAGTATTTTATAACTTATATAAGCAATCTTCGTAGTTTCATAAATTTAAACGACAACAACAGAACTCTCCAAATTATTCAATCGTTTCGCGTTGCAACGCTTTATAATTTTTAGGTTTTCAAATCGTCAAAAGATACATATAATGGCTATATTGGACTATGGTAAATGTTCAGTAATACTGTTACCTCACAAATATCATAACTAAAACGAAAATTTGCGAATCTGAAACAAATTATTTCAATTTTGTCAATTAACCAAACCGTGAAAAGATCCCTTTAATTCTTATTGTTTTGGATATTTTATGGGTGATCATGTAATGTCGAAAGCTTTGTTGCCAAATTTCCCTCTTAGTAGCCATTGGCTAATTTGGCGAATGGAAGTGTAAGCTCTGTGCAGTGCACATGCATCATTGGCTAATCAAGAATGACACTCGGCCTAAACTGGATTGTCCGAAGAAGAGACTTCCTTCAAACGAAATTAGCACACTCATTAAAGCGGAAAGTGTCATCCCTAATAATACATTCTCCCACACTGCATGCTCAACACTTCAGGCATGCTGCAAGTCCTGTAATGAAGACATCTGCCGATTTGTTTGTTACTATTAAAGTCATCTTTATTGAATTGTTATGTATATTGTTATGTGACATTTAATGAATTTCATATACATTTGCATAAATTGTCATTATTTCAAGATAAAAATGTGAACCTCAACATTTATATGCATATGTGTATGAATAAATTGCACAAAATAGATGTATGTGTTAATTTGTGAGAATATATGGGTGTAAATTAATTGTTTATTTTCTAGCCTATCGAAGTCCAGTTGCGATGTAATACAGATACTTACAGATGTCGTTCCAGCAGTAGGTTGAGTCCCCATCCTTTAATGCTAGCTCCTCGTTTTCATCACTGGAATTATCCTAAAAACTTTTAGTAAATTTGAGACACCGTGAAATGATATTTTATGGGTTGATCGCTTAGGAATTTATCTATTTGTCTTTCAAAAGAGTGTACCGTATTAGCAGATATTACATGTTCGGGTAATTTGTTCCATATGTACACAATCCGGTAACAAAACGATTATTTCCTAACATCCAGTCTTGATTGCCATTTAAAAAGTTTATGCTCATGCCCCCTTGTAAATGTTGATTGACTAGTGTTTTTCTCGAATAAGTTTGAAACGGCTGGTTCGTATTTCATAGTAATTATTGTCCCCTACCAGTTTCACCGCAGCGGACTTATGGTTTTCGCTCTGTGCGTCTGTGACTCTGTCACACTTTTCTGGATCCTGCGATAAATTTAAAAGTTCTTCATATTTGTTCATGAAACGTGAAAAATGGATAGATGGCACTATGGACATTTTGCACATTATTTCATTTTGTTCATACGTCAAAAATTCTGGTTGCTATGGCAACAAATAGTCTAGAAATACTTATGAAAATGGTAGTTTTCTGGATCCTGCGATTACTTTAAAAAGTTCATCATATTGTTTTTATGAAACTTGAAACATGGATGGATGGCAATATGGACATTATGCACATCATTTCATTTTGTTCCTACGTCAAAAATTCTGGTTGCTATGGAAACAAATAAAAAAAATCTGACAAATGGGGAATGTCTGACAATGGTGGAGCCGGTAGGGGACATATATTGCTTGGCAATAGTCTTGTTTTATATGCTTCAATGAGGTCTCCTCGTAATCTTCTATAAGCAGAGTAGGTAATTTCAGATCCTTCAATCTCTCCTCATATGACATTTCAGATAAACCAGGCACTTGTTTATCGTACGCCTTTGAACATTTTCTAACATTTCCATGTCTTTTCAGTTGTGGATTCCAGACTGGATTCGCACATTCTAAATGAGGTCTTACCAACGATGTGAACAGAGTTTAAAAAACTTTCTTATCTACATATTCAAACGTTCGCAAAATACTCAACGACTTAATTTGCTTTATTAACTTTTTCATTTATATGTTTGTCAAATTTTAATTTGTTATCAATAACGACACCTATATCTTTCTCTTCAGTACACTTTGCCATATGTTTAAAGTTTTGTCTAACTTTTATTCAAAATCACTAGTTTTATTGTTACCACATCAAATCACTTTACATTTGTCTGGGTGAAATTTTAACTTCAATTTATCTGCCCATTCTTTCATTTCAAAAAGCACTTCACGATCATCAAAAGTCATTATTTGCCTAAAGATTTAAGTATCGTCTGCAAATAGAAATATCTTACTTTCATTTGATATACTCTAGGGCGATTCATTTATATATAGTACAAAACATATCGGCCCGAGCACAGATATACTCTAGGGCGAGTCATTTATATATAGTACAAAACATATCGGCCCGAGCACAGATCCTCGCGGTATACCACTCGTAATACTATTCCATTCTGAACTCGATCCATTTACTATGACACGTTGTTTTAGGTTGCTTAAAAAAGCCTGTAACCAGTCTATATATTTTTGGACCAAAACTATACATTTTCAGTTTGTGAATTTACTATGCATGACTTACTTTATCAAATGCCTTCATGAAATCACATTAGGCCACATCTACAGCTCCCCCATTTATCTACAATTTCAGTCCACCTATCTATAAGTGTCAAAAGTTGCAAAACAGTCGAACCACCAGATAAAGTTACATTGCTTAGCACTAAATAACCCATTCACTCTCATATGTTTTACAATTTCTTCGCTGACAATAGTCTCCATAACTTTACATAAAATACAAATAATCCTATGGTTTGCATCATCATTGCTACAATTACACCGGGACGATGCTGATTTCGAAAAACAACCACTATAAAATGGATTTGCATTAAGCAAGCGCAAAGATGTAGGCAATAATAAAGATGCGCTAGTATGTACATGTACACTACTGAGTAGATCCGCAACGGACCTGAAAAGTAAGCGTTAGATTGGCACCCGTTTAATATCTGGCCCCTCTCTTCCAGATAGTTGTTGAGTGCTACAGACTACTGTAGGATGACGTCGGGGGATACAACTGTCATTTAGACGATCCTTTGTGAATAAATCTGATACAAGTGTGATGTGTGGGCGCTCTAAAACCGGTATAAAATGCCATAGTGTGAGGTTTAGCCACTTGTTTGTGTAGGTAGAGAGCTGGATCTCCTAGTTTGGCATCTGATCACTGACGCTCGATTGGTCATTGTCGGCCCGGGTACTACTTACATGTACCCCGGGTACTCTAAGTATACTTACATGTACCCCGGGTACGGTAAATATACTAAAACGTACCCGAAAAATGTAACGCTAAATCGGTCGTTGTCAGCTATTTTTTTGAAATCAATTATATTCACATTTATGTCAATTTTCTGTAAAATGGCCACTATATTATCGAAACTCATACTAAAAAAGCGTGTTGATGCAATTTTTTTAAAAGAGAAATTCATTTAAGATAATCGGTAGCGTGTTTTACATCGGATTTTGGGCTGGAATACAACTTGGGTACAGTCTAATATCGACCAGGTACAATTACGTATATTTACCGTACCTGGGGTACATGTAAGTATACTTAAGAGTACCCGGGGTACATGTAAGTAGTACCCGAGCTGACAGTGACCAATCGAGCTATACTGACTGGTTGCCTGTAACTGAATGTAATTGATTAATTTTGACTGTGATATTTAAAAATGTGATCAATCAATGCATTGTGATTCAAAATCTGTGATAATTGCATTCCAATTGTTAAATGTTGTATATTTTACTATGCTCATATATTACCTCTTCAGATAGAGCGATAGAGCACTCATTCTAAATAGATTTTGTGCCGGCGCCTATTTGCTAGGAGGTGTAAACTGTACGAAGATGCTCAGTTGGGTATGAATTTAGGTGAACAATTTATACATGGTTTATTTTATAAATCCTTAAGTTAAGGAAGTAAAACATACGGTCATTTCTGGGGGTTTTCTGTAAAAACGGGAAATTCGGTAGTTCTACAAATCTGTAAAAACAGATGTAACAACTATATTTTAAATGAGGATAGCTATTTTGTAACGATTATTTGTATTATATGATTCACCTGTGTTCTCTACATTTTAGTCCAACTGATTTATACGTGCACTATCTGCACATTCCTTTTCCCTTTTATCTACGACGTCTAAACCAGTATAATCAATCTTTCTTATGGTGGTATTTGGTTCTGTTAGGTGTGTTGACGTCTTAATCTGAATCGTTATCGAACATGGCTGTTAATAATTGTTTATGTTTGTTACGGCTGTGAGTGTCTTGTGTAATAGCGGTCGCGTATAAATCATGAATGGATATTTCGCATAAAGTTTGAGGAATAAATATCTGACTATTTTACTACATCTTTGGTAAGTGATATTTGTTTGTTGTTATGGAATTAACATTGATAAAATAACATTTTGATGTGATTGATATATTGAATAGATGTGGGTGGGGTAATTCCTGTACAAAATGTACTGTAGCGTATGATTCTCACTGTTATTTTTACCATTTCGGGATAAGGGCCGGATCCCTTTGGATTGGGAAAAATCGCGGTGCTTTGACAAATTTTAGAAATTAGTGTTGTATTTTTGCTAACAAATGCTGGGACGATTGATTGAACTTTACCGGTACACAACACTTAACATCAAACAGCGTACCCTTACCCTAACCCTTGATACCTAACACATAACAACTAACGCAACACTTTATAATCTTTTTTATCCTATATATTCCCTTAGTATCGGGGGCTACCGCCCCCCAACCCCCGCTTTGTCGATAGTGGTAAACAACTGCGTACCGGTAAAGTTCAGTCTAGCCCAAATGCTTAAAAAAAGGGAATTGAAGTGTTTTAAATGTTTACTTTAAGAAAGTGTAACTTGTAGAGCTGCATGGGAGATAAAAAAATGTTGCTCTTAAAAAAACAAAAGATTTATGACCAGATTTCGCCCGACATCAGATTCATTGTACGTGTTTGTGCAAAATTGAAGGTATTTCCCAGGAACATATACCAACAGAGGTCGTCATGATACATGTACAACAAATTCAATGTCTGGCTATCGCCGGACCATAACCGTGAGTCTGATCTTCTTTCTCTCAACTCCTGCACTTCCGTAAGTGGACGTCTGGGCGTAAATTACGCCCGAAAAACGGCAGTCGTACATCCATTATGCAAATGGTGGAAGTCCGATAATTCGCATGTACGCTATTTTCTAATACACAATACATACTCATGTCAACAGTAAAATCGGGTTATTCAGACCATTAACTCCGCCTAAGAGCTACTGTTTTCAATGAATTTCTCTCAGTGAGTGGCCAATATTGATTTTTCCAGCTGTCAATCAAATTCTTCTCGGTAAGCCCATCAGCCAATCAGCGCTCAGTCAGCTAAAAACACGCCTACCCCACGTGAAGCTGGCAACCTCTGTGCTATGAAGTTTTTATTCAGCAATTAAGTATTTAAGTTCACGCTTTCCCCTAGGAAGAATGACGTGATGTTGTACATGATGTCTAATTTTCTCATGTTTCTCATGATCGGTACACGAAAAACACGAGAAATGTTTATTTGTTGATAGAATTTTCATTACTTTCCGTGAATAATAAAATCTGGAAATGATTTCGGATAACACGTTTAATTATACGCATTTGAAATTTCTGAAATTGATAAATGTATTTTGTTATATCAATGGCCATAACACATAATGCAATAAATAGTTAAATAACGTGTTTTGAGATTGCCAAACTATACATACTTATTGGTCTACATGCATGAATGACCTGACAAGTTATATCGCGATTGGGAATGAAGTGTACTCGGTAAAATTTAAAGAAAGACGCGTTTTTATACTGAGAAATTTGCTTTCACTTACGCAAACTTTTCTGAAAGGAGGTACATGTAACATTTTAAATTCAGTCGTTGATTTGTCTTAATTACTTAATATGAACAGTGCTCTATGCTCTCAAATCACGTCACGTGATTAATGCATGTTCAATGGGAATTCCCCCATCCCACAATTCAATTTGTATATGCACTTGCGTAAAATGGCGGAGGTTTGCAGACGTCAATATTGGCTGTATTTTGATTTAGAAAATAGAAGTCGTAATAATAGAAGATAATCAGGTAATGGATAGAGTTGGAACATGTACGTATATTAAAATTCTGAAATAAAAGTGGGACATCAAAATTTATGCCTGGGACGTCCAAAATTTTAGGCTTGGAAGTCAGGACTTCCAACTTTTAAAAGCTTACCGTAGCGCTGCTCAACTCTATTCCTTCCCGAGCCCGACGTCGGGTACAATTTTAAGTGAGACTTAAATTTAATTCAGACGCCGCCCGATGCTACAAAATGACCCTGTGACGATGCGATCATGGGTCAGGCACCAGCTCGTTGATCGGAAAAATATGATTGGAGTCAATGGACAGTGATCTGGCTCAATTTGTGACAGTGGTATTAAACTGCATCACTCATCGGACCCCGGACGGCTCCGACGTGTCCCTTCTTCTGGATGCCTGGAGATTGGACACATCGGCCGGCGACCTGATTATTTGTGACTGAGGCATAACCTAACTTTCATAACCAACTATAGTTGCATCTATATTTTCTCACCATCAATGATGTACATCATTGTACATCACAATCACAGTCGTGAAGTGCAACCAAAAAAAACAAACTTGCTTCCATTATGCATGCCATAATCTGGACTATGTGAGTGTTTTTCTCTGGAGAGCAAAGGGGTATGGCGCATTATATTGAAAAAGGGCATTTAAACGCACAGTTTAGGCAAAAAAGGGCAAAATGTTCTGTAAATACCTGGTTTTGGGAGAAACATTCAATCGCAGCAGAGGCAGTTGTTGAAAAACATAAAAAAATAAAATAGCACATTTTATGGTTATTGATGTATTTTTCTTACTCCAATCAATATTAATATAATTACATTGCATTTTCTTCCATTTAAGTTCTATTATACACAGATCCACTAACATATAAATGGAACCGAGTTTGTTTTCCCATTTTCTAAAGATAATCGTGTCAGATGTTAAAACTTTACGAGTAAACTGAACGCTAATAAATTGGCAAACAATAGTTTCCATGACATACCAGTGATTTTTTTTGCCCCAAATTACCACCGATTTTCGGCTGCTTCCCAATTGCAAAATTCCACTTTTTTTTCCAAAAAATCTGACCAAAATTTCCCAAAAAAAGCCCAATTTTCAAAAACATTAATTTTTTTATTTTATTTTTTAAGAAAGAACTATCTTATGACTAAATTATGATTTCTTAACTCTGGATCTCAACTTTATTTTTTAAACATCCTACAAAATAAATAACTTTAATTTAGTCCTTTTTGTCATAAATAATTCCCAAATTTGCAACTTTAATTGATTAAAAAAATCCCAATTTGACCAGACTCCTTTTCCCCAAATGGCTAGAAACCCCCTGAACATGCACTTAAAAACAATATTAATTCAGTTACTTATAATAATATTTATAATGCTTAATTTTTCCCTATTTCATGGTTTATTGCGCTATTTTTCCCAATTTCACGGTTTATCGTGCTAATTTTCCCAATTCAAATGGCACAGGCTGTAACAAATAAAAGCAAAAAAAATCACTGCATACATCCACTTAGTGGAGTACTAATAAATATGTTGTTGCCGCAGTTGGTATCTTAAAGGTTTTATGCATCATTGGTAATCACAGGCATTTAATTTATCACTTCTAAATGTATGATCTCCTCTTTTGCAAACAGTGACAATTTATACTAGAACTGTATTGTCCGCTTTCTTGTGAAAATGATGTAAGCGACAGGTGCGTACATGTATAGCCAAATTCGCGATTTGCATTTTGTTTAATTAGTATACGGTACAGTAATTGTTTCAATAATTAATTATCTAGAAGACAATAACGATAAAGATACAATTGGTTTGTGTTTGTTTAAAAAAAAAAATTACGCATATAAATAAATGAATTGATATTACTGTATTATGCATGAAATGCACAATTTCCACCAGGATTAGACTGGGTTTTCATCTTAAGTCTCATAAGTTACTGTCCACGATTTTATCATGGAGGAGTACACAATACGGAACTATTAGTGTGCTTGGTACATTTGTATAACAAAGATTGACACGGGCTTATTCACGCATGACTTATTCACAACCGCAGGAATCTTCACTTTTGTGAGGGCATTCTCTGATACTAGTCAGCTAAGAAGTTTGGTCAAGGGGCAATTAAGATGTTATCAATAAGGGCCTGTGGTGGCTTTTGCCTATGAAAAGAGCAGAGTGGCACTTAAAAAAGGCGGCATGGCGCTGCGCCAGAGCTCCAGATAAGGGTCGTATTTTCGTAATTACAAATTATTTTCAAGTCCGTTACGCATTTATTTTAAAATCTTGTCGTACCATTAAGAATTACAAAATCAAGTTACGAATATTATTTTTACATCGGTTCGTATCAATTTTTATTGAGTTCTTTTCGTGTATTTAAGATCTTTGCGGTGCGTATATAGAATGGTTATCGGGTTTGTTTAACAAAGCGCATTTTTCCAACAAAAGCGGCGAATACAGTCTATCTGTCAAAAAACAATGGCGGCGCCCAGAGGGTCTTAAAAACTGCAAAGCGTGCAAAAACACGCTTTTAACATATTGTACGCAAAGTGAGCCGAAGTTAAATGTTAAGAAAGACGTTATAGAAAAGATCTTATACGATGTTGTATGTTCAGTTGCTGACACAGTCGGAAAAGCTAAACAAAAAAGCGAGACACGACGGGTCCAAACTTAAACACAAAAAAAAACATTGAACGAGTGGAAGGGACAAGTCCTGTGGCTAATCGTTGAAAAGATTGAAGGGGAGACCCGTTTTAATTGTGAAATATGTAAGAATTCATCTAAGGCATGCCATCTAAGCACAGTATGGGCATATGAAGGTATTTGAAAAATAAAATTGTATAATACTGAAAAGACACTGTTGAACTCGTATAAATAAAGTTGCTAGTATGTTTATTTTGATTTTTTTGCATGAAAATAACCATTATTATTTATTTTGAGGTCATTTAGAAAAAATAAGAATTATTTTCCAAAACTTAGTAGTAACGTTAAGAATAAAATTTCAGAGTTAAGAATTCTTTTTGAAAAACTGGTTGTAATTTAAGAATTTCACAAAACCTTATCTGGAGCTCTGCGCTGCGCCATGCAAAAAGGGACTTTGGAAAAAGTTCGAAAAACACTATATGTCATCCATTGTATTTCAAATTGACATGCAGCTGCAACTTGCAGAAAGTCAAATTGATACATGCAGCAGAATTTCACTTCATCCACGTGAAGGTGTATTATATTGCTGCCTGTCAATGGTCAATACTGAATCTGAACATTCAAAGTGTTTAACCCTTTGCATGCTGGGTAATTTGTTGTCTGCTAAAATGTCGTCTGCTGAATTTCTAAAATTAGCATTTTTTTCGATTTTTTTTCAAAGAATACTATCAGAATAGCAAACAGTTTGGATCCAGATGAGACGCCACGTTCTGTGGCGTCTCATCTGGATCCAAACTGTTTGCAAAGGCCTTCACAACTCGGTTCCCTCACTGTAAGGGTTAATATACATGTACAATATAGTTTTTGATGTTGTTAAAAATAGTTGAATGTAAATATTGCACCATAAAATCTTGTTAAAATGCGCTTAATTAATTATAACAAAAGTAATTAGATCAACAATTATTTTTTGTGCAACTTATACCCCCAGGTTTTCCAAGCAGATGCCATCATTGTTGCTTGCTTTTGATCTGGACACAGGATTTACACAGAATATGGGAGAATTGTATGTTTGCAAATTCCATGTTAGAAGTAAAATTTGGGTTATGATTTGTATGCCCCCGAAAGAGGACATACAGTGATCGCACTGTCCGTCCGTCTGTCTGTCCATCACACTTAGCGTTTAGCTTTCTAAAAATGCTCATAACTTCTATGTCGCTTCAGATGTAATCATTATATTTGGTATGCATGTGTATATGAACACGGCCCTTCCAAACGCACACAAATTTTGACCCCTTTGACCTTGAACTTAGGGTCCGCGATTAGGTTTCGAAATCTGCGTTTAGGTTTCGAAAAATGCTAAATAACTTCTATCAAAGCGTTTTCGGGAGCATATGTCATCCTATAGAGACAGCTCTTGTTAGTTCTTGTATTTCAAATAATAACGACTGATAGCAGTTATATCTGTTGTGCGAAAACAATATAGATTAAAAAAATAAGGATGAAGGACTCAAAAAAATTGTAACGCTGCCAGAGTGGGGGATCAGTAACAAGACGGACTCTTAATCCATAACATGCCGGGAAATTTGTCGTCTGCTAAAATGCTGAATTTCTAAAATTAGCATTTTCTTCGATTTTATTCAAAGACTACTATCAGAATAGCAAACAGTTTGGATCCTGATGACACACCACGTTCTGTGGCGTCTCATGTGGATCCAAACTGTTTGCAAAGGCCTTCAAAATTCCGTTCCAGCACTGAAAGAGTTAAGCCATTACATGTTTTCGACTTTTATCTGTTGATGTGTTCACTAATTTTGTATTGTAGGGAAATGTCAGAGAAGTATTCACTGAACGGGCGGGAGTATCCCCTCGAAAACTACGGGGCTGTGAAACGCAAACACGAGGACAAAGTGCGCATCATACCCGAGGACAATGTGAGCTTTGCTTTTTATTTATTGATTGAGACTGGCCCTTAGAGTCAATTGATTTTTATGCCCCCGAATTGATAGATCGGGGGTATATTGTTTTTGGCTTGTCTGTCTTTCTTTCTTTCTGTCTGTCATTCTGTCCCAAAACTTTAACCTTACAGTCAAGTTTTGCAATAACTTTTGAAATATTGAACATAGCAACTTGATATTTGGCATGCATGTGTATCTCATGGAGCTGCACATTTTGAGTGGTGAAAGGTCAAGGTCATCCTTCAAGGCCAAAGGTAAAAAAACAAAACAAAAACGGCGCATTAGGGGGCATTGTGTTTCTGACAAACACATCTCTTGTTGAAACAAGGGATGGTTTTAGCAACGTCGATCCCCATGTGTTCATTTATTTACCTGCATTTATTATTATGCTTATTTGTGCAACATTCTGGGAAAACTGGGCTTAATGCATGTGCGTAAAGTATTAATCCACATTAGCCTGCGCAGCCCGCGTAGGCAAATCATGGACAACAATTTCCACTTTTATGGTATTTCGTTTATTCCATTTTGGATACAGAATTTGTAGAGAAAAAAAGCAGATAGGCTGAGAGTCGTATCTAAGTTTTATATAGTCAATTTCAGGTAGAATGTTATAGTTTGAACAACAGTTGCATTTTTATGTCCCCCACTATAGTAGTGGGGGACATATTGTTTTTGCCCTGTCTGTTGGTTGATCTGTTGGTTGGTTGGTCTGTTGGTTGGTTGGTTTGCGCCAACTTTAACATTTTGCAATAACTTTTGCTATATTGAATATAGCAACTTGATATTTGGCATGCATGTGTATCTCATGGAGCTGCACATTTTGAGTGGTGAAAGGTCAAGGTCAAGGTCATCCTTCAAGGTCAGAGGTCAAATGTATATGTGGCCAAAATCGCTCATTTTATGAATACTTTTGCAATATTGAAGATAGCAACTTGATATTTGGCATGCATGTGTATCTCATGGAGCTGCACATTTTGAGTGGTGAAAGGTCAAGGTCAAGGTCATCCTTCAAGGTCAGAGGTCAAATATATGTAGCTCAAATCGCTTATTTTATGAATACTTTTGAATTATTGAAGATAGCAACTTGATATTTGGCATGCATGTGTATCTCATGGAGCTGCACAATTTGAGTGGTGAAAGGTCAAAGTCATCCTTCAAGGTCAGAGGTCAAATATATGTGGCCCAAATCGCTTATGTTATAAATACTTTTGCAATATTGAATATAGCAACTTGATATTTGGCATGCATGTGTATCTCATGGAGCTGCACATTTTGGGTGGTGAAAGGTCAAGGTCAAGGTCATCCTTCAAGGTCAAATATATGGGTCAAAATTGCTCATGTAATGTCACTTCTGCAATATTGAAGCTAGCAATTTTATATTTTTTTCTTTGTGTAATGCTTTAAATCTTACTTTCTCTGATTTATTTACATTTCTGTTTTTTTTTATGGTATTTGTTTATGCGGTTTGTATTTATAAGTTTTTTTTGCATACAGCATTTTCTGTTTAACTTTGAGTTATGTGGTCATGTTCATCTTATTGTGTTAATAATTTATACTAAATATGAAACATGCACACTTAACTCTTTCAGTGCTCGAACCGAATTTTTAAGGCCTGTGTAACGTAATGTATATATAATATATATAATAATAGAATTTATCTCATAGAACCTTCGGGTAGGGTATACATATAATATATATAATAATAGAAAAAATTCATTTGAAAGAGTGAGTTGTGTAACGTCATAGAACTTTCGAGTAGGGTATACATATAATATATATAATAATAGACTTTATCTCATTGTACATTATTGTGTTGTTATTGTCGTGTTATTGTTGTATAAACAAACTAATTTAGGAGATAGAACCTTCGGGTAGGGTGTAATGAAATTTGAAAATTGATTATGTAGATGTGTAATGTAATGGGTTATAATGAATATATTACTTTATGAAAAGTCAATAGAAATATTTCAGCGAGATGTAACTAACAGAAAACATAAGAATCGTGACTTGCAAAATGCATATAAGCAATTAGTAAATACATTAAGCGGGGAGGACCAGAAAACATAAGATTCGTGACTCGTAAAATGCATATAAATAATTAGTAAATACATTAAGCAGGGAGGACTGACATTCCGATACGTGTTCCAGGTGTGAATACACCTGTGAACACAAATTGGCTTGTCAAAATTACATAGGGGCCCGCGATTACAGGCGGTGTAAAATCTGTAGGAATCATACATCATCTGTCTATATACGTCAAGATACACACGTTGACGTCCATTACTTGTTGACAGGCGTGGGTCACGAATTAAGCGAATACACAACGGGATCAGTATAAATAACCCTCAAAATAGGCAGACGGTACCTCGCTTTCTCTTAGGAATTATTCACGTTATGTTATTTACTTTGACTTTGAAATTATTATAGAACAATTTTGGTGTTAGGGAATAGAGTAAAATAAAAGAAATATTTTAGACATCAGAGACTTGTTTTATCTTCACTAAAGTACATCCGATTACGTGACACCTTTGGAAACAGTTTGGATCCAGATGAGACGCCACGGAACATGGCGTCTCATCAGGATCCAAACTGTTTGCTATTCTGATAGTATTCTTTGGATTTTTTTTCCGAAGATTAGAAAATGCTAATTTTACAAATTCAGCAGGTGACATTTTAGCAGACGACAAATTACCCAACATGCACACTTAACTGTAACTCTACCCTAACATGTGATAAACTAAGTATGAGAATGCCCAGTTGAACACAAATACCTACATTATACATGGTTTACATACCTCATGTGATATGGTTTAAAATATGCACTTTTGTTGTATTGTCATGAGTGAGGTTTACAAAAAGACATAAATAACATAAGTATTTAGACATGCACTGTGAAACTATACAGCATAAATACATGTACATGCAGCCATGTTTGTCCTACTTTATAAAAGTACCCGTTAAAGGTACTTTCCCAATAGAGGAAAAACATCAAAATTCCCAAGTACTGTCTTAAAAAGTCCCAAAAGGAAGGAATATGGCATCAATTTTGTTCCAAAAGTGCATTACATGTATCTGGTAGTGAACATTAATCAAATGGGTACTGAAACTGAACATTTAAAGCCATGTAAATGAATATTTAATTTGTGTGTGCAATTAATACCAAGCAGTTTAAAAGACCCATAATTCCCAAGCTAAAGATTTCACAGCTGCAATGTTCCAGATTTCAGGTTTTTTGCACTAACTTTCCCCAATTGGTACGTTAAATGGTACTGGTACTTTTCCAAAAGGGGCAGACAAATTCGCTGTAGAATGAATACCTATGTCATGAGATACAATAGACACTTGAGCCTTGCTATATTATATACATGTACTGTAATCCTTTCCCACTAAGAAGCAAAGTGAAAATGGCTATGTGCCAACCCATGCGAAAGACATTGGACCTTGGACATTTCAGATAAAATTTGCTGAGGTCCTGATTCCGAAAACTGTCAGATCTCGTGTCCGACAAAAAAACTATGTAAAATGTGTTTTAGTTAAAAATGAAATATGTTTAAAAATAACGGATTGGTTTATCTTTATGTTACTTCGATTGATAATTTAACTATTAAATAAAACGGATTTTACCAACCAGTCAAACTTGCTATTTTTAGATGGTCGCTTTAGCGACCGTCTAATGTGCTTGATGTAAAATTCAGGTTGATACGGCCTGGGTATGATTAGCCCAATTCCCGCTTACACTACGCGCGAAGAAAGAGTTGTATAATTTATGCAAGAGGTTTGAGTTCTCCAATTATGTTTATTCACAAATGGAAACATTATATTAATATCGTGTTAAATGCAATAGTTTCGAATGGTGTTTTATAGAAAAGAATAAAAAAAACAATGATCGTATTGCACGTGTCGCGGAGGAGATTGTTTATGAATGATTAAAATAGTCCACTTTCTGCTGCGTCTGCGTGACGTAGTATTTTCGCTCATCTCATTCATAAATCTGAGGCTGGCGATAAACAAAGGGGAGTCCGGGTGAGAATTACGCACTAGTATAAGGTTACGCTTGTTTATATTCACAGGTCTCAATTAATAACACGTTGACCACGAGTTCAACAATTATTACAGGGATACGATAGACAACATAGAAATGATTCATTATCGCTGAAACTGTTAAAAAACATTTAAATATAACAAGAATATTCTCTAAAAAATGTAGTCTTGCTGTTTTGAAATAAGGTTTGGAATTTTGGTTTCTAAATAACTTAATTAAAAACAAAAGTTTAATTATAGTGTTTTTTACTTTTAGTCGCATATTTACCGCATTATAATGTGTGTTATAATAGGCAAACCATACATTAGTAAAATTCAATCTGCCTTCGCACATAGAAGGAATGGGTCAATTAGGTGCTGCGTTTCCTTTGCTTACTTCAGTTAGAGGTCAATTCTTTACGTAAAAGCAATCACAAGGCCCCGGCTTCAGAGGAATTGCGGAGCGTTCTTACATAATTAAAGTCGTAGTCGCATGGTATTTGCGTTTAGCGTCCTATTTGGTCACGTGGTTCTTTTTTGCGGGTGTTTTGGCATTCATGATATGAGGCTATTAATAGATGCGCCTGTCGATAAACAAAGGAAAGTTTACGGGCGATAACAACGCAATAGGTTACGCTCTCACATACAACTCAATGACGTAGTACAGGTCGTAAATTGAGAGATTTGGGAAAAAGTTGACGCTTATCAGGGGTTTTTCAGCACTGTCTGCGCCTCCGGACAACGGAGGCACTCCCAAAGCAAACGCATCCGATCCCAAACCGAAATTATAAAAAAAAATCCCAATTTCCCAAAAAAAAAAAAAATTTTTTTTTTTGTTTTTTTTTTGTAAGAATGAAGTGTCTTATAACTTGTGTGACTAACCAGTGTTTGTTTTGGTAAAAAATATTTTCTTTAAGGTTTTGACTGTTCAGTTCTTATCACAGAGTGTAACTGTAACTGAAAAACAAAACTGCAGTACTTGAATTAACGTTGAACATGCCCAATATTGCATCTGTTTTCATAAAGAAGACAAAATAACAAATAAAATAAAATTTATTTGTTAAACCACTGAATTATTTAAGCATGATTAGTTCACAATTTTTTCCCAAATGAGCCGTTTCATAGAAGCAAAAATTCCCAAAATGACCAATTTTGTCGATAAAAATTCCCAATTTGATCAGACTCCTTTTCCCAAAATAGGCAGAAAAACCCCTGCTTATTTATATTCTCAATTTATAAAACGTTGAACATAAGTTCAACAATAACTTCAGCGATACGATAGACTAAAAAAATCATAATCGCTTTACCTGAATATAACAAATAATTTATAATAATAATACGAATGACCTGTTTCATAACCTCGTTGAAGCTACTACATCGGGTATTTCTGGAAAGCGTTCTTGGTTCTCAACACATAGCGGCGATCTTTTGTATTTACGGGTGCTAGCAACGCAATAGTAGAAGCTTAGTAGAAGGTTTAGCTTGTTTATATTCACAGTTCTCAATACATTGACAGTTGGATATGAGTTCATCAATTGCTCAGGCATACTATAGGCAACCTCGAAAATGCTTTATAATCGCTAAAACCGAAAACAACTAAATATATTATATTAAATATATTTATAACAATTTTAAAAATGTAGCCGCGGCGTATACGCCGACTTTGAAATAAAGTTAGCAATTTACTTTTCTAAATAATTGAATACAATTAAACAAAAGTTAAACTATTGTGTTGTGTTTTTCACTTGTAAGCTGCATATTCACCGCATGAAATGTGTGCTAGCATTGTCAAACCACACATTAGTGTGAGTAAATAAAAAATATACTACGGGAGAGCACTTCATATGTGTCCTTATATGCCTTGTTATGAGTATCTTTCTTCATTGTCGAAATATATCGTATGTTTATATTTGATTTAAACGCAGTTTTCTTTCGTCACATTTAAATCACACGTCAATAGCGCCGTCATGCGAAAATGGGTCTTATGCGTTTCGGCAAGCGTTTGTTAAACCCAACATGTGCTCTTGCGCAGTCAGGCCATAGGCGACGCTGTTCGCTTTAAAATCACTCAATATGTTATGTTTCTCCTTACCAGAAGGAGGGATAGCTGAGTGGGCTATTTATATGATGGGCGCATATGGAATAAGACCCATTTTCGCATGACGAGGGTCATTACAAATCTCATTGCGAATTGAAAATCCCACATTTAAAAACAATGCTTTTTGATACAAAATTGAATTCAAAATAGCAAACTTGTTAATAATGGCAGCCTATCGACGCATTAAGGAATGATTTCCAGACGTGCTGACCAAGTACGGCAAACATTGTGGTATGATAATTAAACAATTTTCTCTTATCGTGACACTATACTATTTCGCTAATGATTGTTTTCTCATCTTGGAGGCGAAATTGAAATTCTGCGAGATGGATTGTAACGCGTAATTGTAACAGGGCCACAATTTGTGTCGTTTGAGCATACAGAGAGTAGTCCGGAATTCCTTACACTGAACAGTGCTACATCCTTTGAATTGAGCACATACGCAGTGATGTAGCAAAAATTCAGAGGTTGTATCTCGAATCAGCTTATTAAATATTCGAAAATATTCATGCGTGTCTGTTGGCGTTATGTTAAAGTCACAAAGATGAAAACTGAAACAGCTTTGCCTAAAAGCGCATTAGTGCTCTATACCTATGTTTATGTTAGCGTTGTTGACACCGTGTGAACTGCTCGGGTAACAAGTAAAGCATAAACAGCAATGTTTATATACTTTTATTCCTCCATATACAAGATACGAAGATTATTGTATATTTTGAATTTGTATATGGTGTCAAAAATCAAAAGTTTTGTACACGGAACTTTCATTATGAATTTATATTCTTGGTGAGATAGTCATTTGATATTAGAAAAAATATTCCTTTAATATGATGGTGACTGCAAATTTTCTTTATATTAAGTTCTCATTACCATTTTCATCATACTTTCTTTGCTTTCAGAACTTCCAAAAAAGCATGCTGTTTTTATTTTGTCTTAGTTATTTCTATGAAATAATAAGGATGATAAAAAGTGCACACAAAACTCGACCCGTGCGCTATGACACACACTTTTTAAAGTTGAATGGCGTGTGTTCATTTCAAACTTGCGATTGATTTTGAAAAATGAATTGCGTGTTAAATTATGCAATAGCGAACATCTTCAGTGCCTTCAGCGCTTTGATTGCTATTTTTGCTGTTGATGTAACAAACTCCAAGCGCGATTCTTAGAACCAGTCAAATATTGCACCTGGTTTGTATTGATCAAACAGCTCAGCAGGGTTAACTGGCGATCATTATTTTTGGTTGATGTCAGTCTTGAAGTTAGCGTTTATCGCAGATTGATGCACAAGGAATCACAGTTTTAAAATTTGCGAAATATCAAAAGGTAATTAAACAGTCCATGAAAGACGGTGTCGGATAATCATCATCAAACCTATTTAGCGTAAACAATTGCTTAAACAACAATTGTTCCTTCATGAGAAGTTAAATGCAAAGGGTGAGCAATTTATTACTTATGGCGAGTAAGTTGTGAAAACAAAATTATACCCGTTACAAAATGAATGCGGTAACAATTTAATTCCAGTACAATTATATCAAGTCCATTTATAGAACTGAATTACACAATTTTTCTACAGCCACATGATATTATTTAAGTCCCTTTGTATGCATCAGCATCATTCACTTTACATGATCCCATGTAAAACCTGTGTTTTATTAAGAGCGCAAAATTGTTGCTGACAGAGTAAAGTTCCACGCAAGGGAAGCGTGCGTGTCAAAACAGACCATGTGCCGTAACTACGGTAAATATTGATGTGCAACTCTGTACATTTAGTATTTTAAAATGAAAAAATTCATTGGAATTAATGCACACAATAAATAATTTTGACACATCGAAACTTAGAAAAAATACTTAAATTTATGAATAATAAATTAAATTAAAGTCACTCATTAATTGGTCGTTATAACCAAATATTAACATTGCTAGATGCTCGCTCATCGCGTTACTTGATTTATGCATGTTCAATGGGAATTATCCCATCCAAACATTAAACAAACCAGCGTCAATACTGGTCATATTTTGGTTTTGAACATTGAAATCGCAATTATAATGGATTATAGAGTAATGGATAGTGTTGGAACATGTATGTATCCAGTGATCAACATATACGGTAGGTTTACTAAAATATTCATTGAAATACAATGTGGACTTCCAACTGTATTATCTGGGATGTCCAAAATTTAAGGCTTGGAAGTCAGAACTTCCAACTTTTCAAAGCTAGTGGACTTAGCGCTAAATTAATATTTTCATAGAACTGTTTTAAATTTAGTTTGTATTTAGAATTATAAAACGTTGTGAACGTCATTATAATAAAAATAAGCTCTATAAAAGTTTTTTTTTTATTGTTTGGAAGAACAAAGTCCGGTAAAATCTGGTGAGGTCCGGTAAATTTTAAAAGTTATCGGACCTCATGACTTGCAAGATTTTTTTGTCTGTCGCATGGGTTGCTATGTGCAAACAGCATAAAACCAGAACAGCCTGCCAGTAACTCGCAGTCTGTCCAGGTTTTATGCTGTTTGCTGCTCATCAGTATGATTAATGGTAGGACATGAAGCCTTTAAAACTTCAATCTAGTAAGAAAGGTCTTTACTTAAATGTACTTTCTAATGGACTACAAATGCGTACAAATGCGTATCTAATGTACAGCCAACGCGGAACAAACATAATCCGCAGCTATGCCACAGCCAGAAATTTAGTATGCGGCGGCCGTGTCGAGTGTTCACGCGGTGTCAGGGCTCAACATTAACCGAAAAACCAACTTGCCCTATTTTAGAAAATCTACTTGCCCTGAATGTAAAGCCTCTTGCCCAAACATGAAATATCACATTAACTGTAAACCTCATATTTTTTAATAAAGATCAAAATGATACACCACAAAACCTTTTTTATTTTTGAACATTTAACAAAATGATTACTGCAATTAAAGTCGAATGCAAGTCTAAATTACATGCATTTTGTTCTTTTTTGCACTTGGCCGGGCGGACAACTAGATTATAAAATAACTTGCCCGGACCTAACTTTTACTTGCCAGGGGCAATAGTACAACCTTTAATGTTGAGCCCTGGGTGTATCACCGAGGCACTCGGCATCGATCCGCGCAACGACGCCGAGTCTGTTTTAACCTCGCGTACTTTCGCGGTGTAAATCCGCCGCATACGTACGCGGCGGATTATGTGATAAGATATACACCTACATGTACATTTGTGTAGCATAGAAACCTAGATTTACGCTACTTTCATATTTATTATTTTCACGTTTTAATAAGCAATATGGCACGTGAATGCGATTTAACAAATTATCGTTGAATAAGTTATGCACAATGTTAATGTTTCGTTTGATTCTGAAATGAACTTTATTAAATTTGTAATCCGAAACACGCTTCCGAATTTTAATGCTAATGCGACATTAACAAATTCTAGCGTCAAATAAACAGTGCTAAAATATCCTTGTAACAAGTCTCCATAAAAAGCGCGCGAAAATTATGCAGACATGTAGAACGTCGCATGGAAAGTTTGTGTGTATTTTGTGTTGTATAAAAACATGTACATCACGTCGTGCGATTTATGCGTGTTTAGTGGAAAAAAAACCCGCCCTGATTGGACGTTATTTCATCACATCTTTAAATAGTAACAAATGCCAAAATGTATTTGATACTTTAGAATAATTGCGAATGTGTGTGTGTCTTGAGCACTTTTATCATAAATATTAACCGGAATTTGCTTTAAAACTGGAATATACGGGATTGTCGGGTAATGATTAGAGATATCAACTGTATAATATAAACAAAATGAAACTACTTCATATACGCATAGTCAAACAATAGTTATAACAAGCAAATTCGTTGAGTTGATATCCCCCGCCTATATACTTCTGGACACAAAAGTGTTATATTTGACACTAAAAAAAGCATTTTTTTTGAAGATACAAAGGGCTATAACTCTGTTATTATCAGATAGTGTACAATGCCATTTGGCCTACATCATCTTATTATCCATATATATACTCATACCAAGTTTCCATGAAATCCGCAAAAGCACTTCCAAGATTGGCTCCGGACACAAAAGTGCCTATAGTAAAAAGCATTTTTTCAAGATACAAAGGGCCATAACTCTGTTTTTAACAGATGGTGTACAATGCCATTTGGCATGCATCATCCTCTTATGCATATATATACTCATACCAAGTTTCAATGAAATCCGCGAAAGCACTTCCAAGATATGGCTCCGGACACAAAAGTGCCTATAGTAAAAAGCATTTTGTCAAGATACAAAGGGCCATAACTCTGTTTTTAACAGATGGTGTACAATGCCATTTGGGGTGCATCATCCTCTTATGCATATATACTCATACCAAGTTTCAATGAAATCCACCAAAGCACTTCCAAGATATGGCTCCGGACACAAAAGTGCTGGACAGACGGAAGGACAGCCGGACGGACGGACGGACAACGCCAAAACAATATCCCTCTGCCTCTGGCGGGGGATAATAAGCTGATAATTAAGTGTTGGTTATTGATGTGGCTTCAAACTGCTAATTGTCTCAGCTTAAATATAATAGCAAAAACAACAAGCAATTATAAATTCCCCATCTGCTGAGCCTTGATCACTCGTATGTGCCAAAACAATCAATTATTTTCATATAAGGGTGTTTATCATGCACAAAGTAGTTATATTTTTAATTCTCTATATCCCAACTAACTCATAAATGGCTAGATAATAATATACACGTCTCTTTTTTTCCTATATTTTGTTATAATTTTTTTGTACATTTTTTACATTTTTAACAAATTTTCTGTCAGTCATTGTTATTTTTTTTTCATACTTAATGAAAAGATTTCCTTGAAACATTTCATAAAATTTGAAGTTTCGGCAAATAGAAACATCTATATTATTTCCACTTGAAAGAACTTTATTTTTTTTACAAAATGTCACGCTTATTTTGCTTTAGGCCATAAGTGCCACCTCTGATCCACCTGTGCACACTGCACAGGCTAATCTGGGATGAAACTTTACACATAAGCATTAACTCTTTCAGTGCTGGAACCGAATTTTGAAGGCCTTTGCAAACAGTTTGGATCCAGATGAGACGCCACAGAACGTGGTGTCTCATCAGGATCCAAACTGTTTGCTATTTTGATAGTAATTTTTGAAAAAAATCGAAGAAAATGCTTATTTTAGAAATTCAGCAGGCGACATTTTAGCAGACGACAAATTTCCCAGCATGCAAAGGGTTAAGCCCTGTTTCCCAGAGTAAGGCTCAAATAATTCAGATGGTGCAACAGAAGTGAATAATTTTAGCTGTACTGTACACACCCCTCATTCAGATGGTGCAACAGAAGTGAATAATTGTAGCTGTACTGTACACACCCCTCATTCAGATGGTGCAACAGAAGTGAATAATTGTAGCTGTACTGTACACACCCCTCATTGAGATGGTGCAACAAAAGTGAATAATTTTAGCTGTACTGTACACACCCCTCATTGAGATGGTGCAACAGAAGTGAATAATTGTAGCTGTACTGTACACACCCCTCATTCAGATGGTGCAACAGAAGTGAATAATTGTAGCTGTACTGTACACACCCCTCATTCAGATGGCGCAACAGAAGTGAATAATTGTAGCTGTACTGTACACACCCCTCATTGAGATGGTGCAACAGAAGTGAATAATTGTAGCTGTACTGTACACACCCCTCATTCAGATGATGCAACAGAAGTGAATAATTGTAGCTGTACTGTACACACCCCTCATTGAGATGGTGCAACAGAAGTGAATAATTTTAGCTGTACTGTACACATCCCTCATTCAGATGGTGCAACAGAAGTGAATAATTTTAGCTGTACTGTACACACCCCTCATTGAGATGGTGCAACAGAAGTGAATAATTGTAGCTGTACTGTACACACCCCTCATTGAGATGGTGCAACAGAAGTGAATAATTGTAGCTGTACTGTACACACCCCTCATTCAGATGGTGCAACAGAAGTGAATAATTGTAGCTGTACTGTACACACCCCTCATTGAGATGGTGCAACAGAAGTGAATAATTTTAGCTGTACTGTACACACCCCTCATTGAGATGGTGCAACAGAAGTGAATAATTGTAGCTGTACTGTACACACCCCTCATTCAGATGGTGCAACAGAAGTGAATAATTGTAGCTGTACTGTACACACCCCTCATTCAGATGGTGCAACAGAAGTGAATAATTGTAGCTGTACTGTACACACCCCTCATTCAGATAGTTCAACAGAAGTGAATAATTGTAGCTGTACTGTACACACCCCTCATTGAGATGGTGCAACAGAAGTGAATAATTGTAGCTGTACTGTACACACCCCTCATTCAGATGGTGCAACAGAAGTGAATAATTGTAGCTGTACTGTACACACCCCTCATTCAGATGGTGCAACAGAAGTGAATAATTGTAGCTGTACTGTACACACCCCTCATTCAGATGGTGCAACAGAAGTGAATAATTGTAGCTGTACTGTACACACCCCTCATTCAGATGGCGCAACAGAAGTGAATAATTGTAGCTGTACTGTACACACCCCTCATTGAGATGGTGCAACAGAAGTGAATAATTGTAGCTGTACTGTACACACCCCTCATTCAGATGGTGCAACAGAAGTGAATAATTGTAGCTGTACTGTACACACCCCTCATTGAGATGGTGCAACAGAAGTGAATAATTGTAGCTGTACTGTACACACCCCTCATTCAGATGGTGCAACAGAAGTGAATAATTGTAGCTGTACTGTACACACCCCTCATTCAGATGGTGCAACAGAAGTGAATAATTGTAGCTGTACTGTACACACCCCTCATTCAGATGGTACAACATAAGTGAATAATTGTAGCTGTACTGTACACACCCCTTCAAATCATTCAGATGGTGCAACAGAAGTGAATAATTGTAGCTGTACTGTACACACCCCTCATTCAGATGGTTCAACAGAAGTGAATAATTGTAGCTGTACTGTACACACCCCTCATTGAGATGGTGCAACAGAAGTGAATAATTGTAGCTGTACTGTACACATCCCTCATTCAGATGGTGCAACAGAAGTGAATAATTGTAGCTGTACTGTACACACCCCTCATTCAGATGGTGCAACAGAAGTGAATAATTGTAGCTGTACTGTACACACCCCTTCAAATCATTCAGATGGTGCAACAGAAGTGAATAATTGTAGCTGTACTGTACACACCCCTCATTGAGATGGTGCAACAGAAGTGAATAATTGTAGCTGTACTGTACACACCCCTCATTGAGATGGTGCAACAGAAGTGAATAATTGTAGCTGTACTGTACACACCCCTCATTCAGATGGTGCAACAGAAGTGAATAATTGTAGCTGTACTGTACACACCCATCAAATCATTCAGATGGTTCAACAGAAGTGAATAATTGTAGCTGTACTGTACACACCCCTTATGTTTTTTCAAAGTTCAACTTCCTTGGAAAAGTGTCATCCAAGATTAGCCTGCGAAGTCCCTTGACACAGCACTTCATGCACATGTATTAAGTACAGTTTTCGCAAAACATGCCTGACCTGTACACGCTCCTTATGTATATTTCAGAGTTCCACCACCTCGGAGGGCGGTTAGGGTTAGCTTTTATAACCCTAACCCTAACCTAAAAGAACACGCTCCTTATGTATATTTCAGAGTTCCACCACCTCGGAGGGAGGTGTACAGATTGAGACCCAGTCACACACACGCCTCTCAGAAGATAAAGACTGCTACTTCCAAGATGGCAAAAGGAAGATTGGTAGGTTCATCATTTATAAGAATAATGAAAATATGTGTCGATGCTGGAAAGGAAGATGCAAAAAGCAGGAGAATTGCTCTGACATTTTCTTCTTGATAAATCACAGATTATAATGATTGATTTAACCATTTACCAATTTGACTTAGATACATATTTTGACGCATTTGTGGTCCCATAGAAAGTTTAATTTAATTAAATACCTTTCTTACTAAATTCAAGTTTTAAAGGCTTCATTTCCAACCCTTAGATTCTGATGAGCAGCACTCAGCATAAAACCTAAACAGACTGTGAGTTACTCGCAGGCTGCTCTGGTTTTATGCTGGTTGCAAAAGCTATTTTCACTTTGCTTCTTATGGGGAAAAGGGTTAAGACTTTGTAACATACTTTATTCAGCTAGAGTTGAATATTTGGTATTGGCAAACATAGAGAATAGGAATTTTGGTTTTAAGCTCACGAGTGTCTAAGGTGATATGTATGAGCTATTTTAGGCACTCAATGTATGTCTTCTGTCGCCATGTGTTATCAGTCTTTTGTCATCAACTTTAAGCTTGTTTTCTCTCTGGAAGCTACATTTTTATGCCCCCCTTCGAAGAAGAGGGGGTATATTGCTTTGCTCATGTCGGTCGGTCTTTTGTCGGTCCGTCCACCAGGTGGTTGTCAGATGATAACTCAAGAACACTTGGGCCTAGGATCCTGAAACTTCATAGTTACATTGATCATGACTCGCAGATGACCCCTATTGATTTTGAGGTCACTAGGTCAAAGGTCAAGGTCACGGTGACCCGAAATAGTAAAATGGTTTCCGGATGATAACTCAAGAACGCATACGCCTAGGATCATGAAACTTCATGGGTAGATTGATCATGACTCGCAGATGACCCCTATTGATTTTTAGGTCAAAGGTCAAGGTTACGGTGACCAGAAATAGTAAAATGGTTTCCAGATGATTACTCAAGAACGCATACGCCTAGGATCATGAAACTTCATGGGTAGATTGATCATGACTTGCAGATGACCCCTGTTGAATTTGAGGTCACTAGGTCAAAGGTCAAGGTCACGGTGACCCGAAATAGTAAAATTGTTTTCGGATGATAACTCAAGAACGCATATGCCTAGGATCATGAAACTTCATAGGTAGATTGATCATGACTCGCAGATGACCCCTATTGATTTTGAGGTCACAAGGTCAAAGGTCAAGGTCACGGTGACCCGAAATAGTAAAATGATTTTCGGATGATAACTCAAGAACGCTTTTTCCTAGGATCATGACACTTCATAGGTACATTGATCGTGACTCGCAGATGACCCCTATTGATTTTCAGGTCACTTGGTCAAAGGTCAAGGTCACAGTGACAAAAAACGTATTCACACAATGGCTGCCACTACAATGGACAGCCCATATTGGGGGGCATGCATGTTTTACAAACAGCCCTTGTTTATACAATCTTCATGAACTTAAGTCAGAATGTTTATCTTGACAATAACTAGGCCAAGTTTGAATCTTGCTAAAAACTGAAGGTTGTTGTTTCACAATCATATACAATGTGTGTAAGCTTTATGACAAGAGTGTGATGAAACAACATGTTGCAAATTGGGTGGTCATTAAATATTCATGTAGCTTATTGAATCACCTGGTATTGATGTCATGCAGCGGATCTTATTAACTTGTAAGTGGCAACAGCTTTCCCGAGCAAATTATGGTTATTTATATAAGAGTTGCTTTGTAAACCAGCCTTTAGAATAAGTTAAATTTTATGACATACCCAGGGGCAAAAATACGAGGGCAGAAGGCACAGTGTTTACCACTTTTGGTTATTTATCATACACTTATTTCATGGATGCGTGGTGAACAGTCAAAACTGTTTCCCAAGGTATCAGGGATGAATTTGGTACTGTTGCCCGAGGCCGATATGCCGAGGGCAACAGTTCCGAATGTCAGCCCTGATACCGAGGGACAACAGTTTTGACTGTTCACCAAGCATCCATGAAATAAGTGTTTTATTACCTGATCAAATTTCCAACATAGAAATAACAGCAAATTAAATTTTTATTTACACACAACAGTAATCGATAAAATAAATAATTTTGATTGTTTAACTGTAAAATGACGTCATTTTTTCGACGAAATGACGTAATTATTCCAGCGGGCAACAGTTCAAACTGTTGACCAGTCAACAGTGCGATATTCACCGTAAACAGTTTAAAACATTGCAAATTTCTTTTTCGACGAGGAAATAGCAAAAAATAATTATTTATCATTTATATAAGACATCAGGTAATAATAATAATTGTTGCAATATGCAATTGCTGCAATATACTTAATATTGCAATAGGCAATTGCTGCAATATACTAAATGTTGCAATTTGCAATTGCTGCAATATACTAATTAATGTCATATGCAATTGCTGCAATATTCTAATTGTTGCCATTGCTGCAATATTGTTTGGTGTGGACATCTTATAAATATGCAGGGTTTATACTGTTCATGACTATTTTGACCATTGCTTTTGACTAACAGTTTCCTGAAATAGTTATAAAAAGCTTGTGCCTGTATCTCACAGAGTGAGGCTCATATTTTGAGCGTTCTGAGAAGGCAGGGGGGAACCAGCCTTATGAATTCTGGATGGCATAATGATCCATTAGTGCATTGCATGACAGGCCTTGAAATATGCTGGAATCAATTCACATTATCCATACCTTGAATTCCGGCAGCAAATATATGTTGACAGTTTCTATGGTTACTAAATTGTAGGTATTCAGATTAGTGGTTGAAAGATGCAGCAAGGGAAAACTTTTAAAAAGTATAACCCCCAAGTGAGGCACTCAACATGACATTTTAATGAACCAAATGGAAATATATGGGCTGTGCTCTATGAAAAGGGGGCTTAATGCATGTGCATAAATTGTTGCCCAGGTTAGCCTATGCAGTCCGTACAGGCTAATCAGGGACAACACTTTCCTCTTTTATGATTATGTTTGTTTCAAGAAAGTTTGTTCTTAGCAAATATCCAGTTTAGGTGTAGAGTGTCGTCCCAGATTAGCCTGTGCGGACTGCACAGGCTAATCTGTGATGGCACTTTACAATCTTGATTTTGACCCCCTTTTCACAGAGCACAACCCAAATAATTATATGCTTTGAGTTTACCATTAAAGAATATCATGTTACACAAATATTAGAAAACTATTAAAGAAATCAATTTTGGAGTGGTACAAATTACATGAATCTATTGAAAAGTGACTATGTTATGTTATATTTGTGATGTAATAGTGTTAAAATGTTGGCTAATTTTTATGCCCCCGAAGGTGGACATATAGTGATTGGACCATCTGTCCGTCTGTCCTTCCGTCACACTTTAAATTTAGGTTTTTTCATTAAGATTTCGAAAAATGCTCATAACTTCTATGTCCCTTCACATAGCAACTTGATATTTGGCATGCATGTGTATCTCATGGAGCTGCACATTTTGAGTGATGAAAGGTCAAGATCATCCTTCATGGTCAAAGGTAAAAAAACATGTATCAATGCGGCGCAGTATTGTGTTTCTGACAAACACATCTCTTGTTATGGATATTTTAAGAATGGGTTCAAGGTCAAGGAAAATGGCATCAAATGAGCCTCGCTCTGGGAAAACCAGGCTTAATGCATATGTGTAAAGTGCAGTCCCAGATAAGACTGTGCAGTCTGCACAGTCTTATCAGGTATGACACTTTTCGATTTTAAGAATTTTTTGTTTAAATAAAGTATATTGTAAATGAAAATCCAGTCAAGGTGGAAAATCACATCCCTGATCAGCCTGTGCAGACTGCACAGGCTAATCAGGGATGACACTTTATGCACATGCATTAAGCCCTGTTTTCCCAGAGCAAAGCTTAAATAAAACTTCTATGTGTAACTTTAAGTGCAAGTGAGCTTCCCATCACATGATTGTTCCAAATCCCCAAGAGGTTACAAAACACTGCTGTAAGCTGGTAATTTCCATGTACTTTGAGACAATGCTTACAGTTTATACGATTTTTTATTTTTATTTTTTTTATATATTTTTTTTACCTATTTATTTAAGCTCGATTGCGTTACAAGCCTAATCTTATATGAAACGCTCTCGAGTCGGTTTCCTTGGTGTCTATGGGGGAGATCTAAAGAACACTCCCACAGTGGGGGATATATATTAAATTATACGAATTAAATCTAACATCAATCATTCTTATGTCAATTAACAAGAAGAAGCCTCTCACAGAAGCTTAGCATTGTTCTCCAAGGACACACAACTGTTAAAATGCAATTCAAGTCACCAAGAAAACTATGTTGCCTTTTTAACTGTTTTCTGTTTAGCAGTATGTTGAACAGTATAATATAGTGGGCATTAATCTGCAATTCATATTTCAGAAAGCCATTAAATTACATTACAGCCAAAATAATAAAAATCACACAAATAAACATTCCAAAAAAATCCAACGAAAATGTAAGTGGTAAAAAAATTAAAATTTGCTCATAATTATTTATGAAAACATTAGTAAGTTCAATACATTTCATAGTTTGATGAGTAACATGTTATAGTGCAAGTTTAAAAAAAAAACAAATATTAACTTGGGCAACGTTTCATCAGACTGGGGAGAAGTGGATTTGATGTTCAAGACAACTTATGGTCAAGTGGAGGCCAAATCCTTGAAGTAAACCCCCAAGCATCTCTTAAAACTTTCAGTGCTGGAACCGAATTTTGAAGGCCTTTGCAAACAGTTTGGATCCAGATGAGACGCCACAGAACGTGGCGTCTCATCAGGATCCAAACTGTTTGCTATTCTGATAGTATTCTTTGAAAAAAAATCAAAGTAAATGCTAATTTAAAAAATTCAGCAGACAACATTTTAGCAGACGACAAATTTCCCAGCATGCAAAGGGTTATTGCAGATTTCATGCTGGTCTATGAGGAAGACATAGTTGAGCTGAAGTCTCTGGAGACTCAGAAGGGGTCCACGGATCACAAGCGGTACAAGTTCCTGGAGAGTCTGCGCAAGGCTGGACTGGAGATGGAGGAGGTTGGTACAGCATGGACTTAGGCCCAGTATGATTAATGCATTAAGTCAATATTATGACTGAACTTAAAGTTTTTATCAGTTTGAATATATAGAGGATATTTGTTGGATTCGGTGGATTATCGATTTTAATTCAGGAGTGACCATAGAAAATATATTTTTTCTTTGATCACGAGTAAATTGCAATCAATATTCCACCGAATCCAACAAATTTTCATTTTATTTTATGCTTTTTTTCACAATTTATATACATTGTTAAAGAGCTTAACTAAAGAATTTCGCCGGGATAATGACGTCATTTCGTCAAAAAATGACGTCATTTCACAGTCAACAGTGAAAATAATCAGTAATTTTCACTGATAATTTTCACTGTTTGAAACAGTGAAATTATCAGTTTAAATTCACTGATATTTTTCTATAAACCACCGGAAAGCATCAGATAAAATGTTCAATTTTGTGTTCACTGAAGTTTATTTTTAAGTTTTGTGTATTATTCTACCCTAAATTTCACAAGGATTATCATTATATTCTTATAGCTGAGATTTGAGATTGTTATTAAGCTGTTATTTCATTTGCTGAATTTAGCTAATAAATAGAAATCGTTCATAAGGGTGGGCCTAAAGCGCCTTAGGGAAACTAAAGTAGATTAATTAATGACAATAAATCTTTTGCTATTTTGTTTATTGGTGTATTACATGAATATATTTCAAACATATACATATTGCTTAATTGCTTATGCATGTTTATGAGCCACACACTTTGAAAGGGTAGCTTAATAAATGTGTGTAAAGTGCCATCCCAGATTAGCCTATGCAGTCCACACAGGCTAATTAGGGGGACAACACTTTCCGCTTGTATGGATTTTTTTGTTTAAAGGAATTCTCTTTTAAATGAAAACCTAGTCTAGGCTAGTTAATTCTCCACATAAGCTACAACTTATTGCAAGTAATTGTGTGCAAAAATGTTTGTATTTGACAAAAGTAATTGATCCGCTATTCAGATGGTGACATGTTGGTAGGTCTGATGGAGATATAATTTGTAGTCCTAACAAAGCAGCATGCGATAAACTCATTGAAGGAAGATTGATTTTTAGCGCCATACTTTCTAATTAGAGATACTATTACAATGACTGGTTATCTATATGGTGTTAATAATACAAACCTAATGCACCAGCTTGTAATACGATGCGGTTAACCCTTTGCATGCTGGGAAATTTGTCGTCTGCTAAAATGTCGTCTGCTGAATTTCTAAAATTAGCATTTTCTTCGATTTTTTTTCAAAGAATACTATCAGAATAGCAAACAGTTTGGATCTTGATGAGACGCCATGTTCTGTGGCGTCTCATCTGGATCCAAACTGTTTGCAAAGGCCTTTAAAATTTGGTTCCCGCACTGAAAGGGTTAAATCTTTTCCACTTAGAAACCCACTTTGACACATTTGAAGTCCTTTAGAAAGTAAAATGTATAATTGTAAACTCTTTCTTACTAGATTCAAGTTTTAAAGGCTTCGTGTCCAACCCTAAGATACTGATGAGTAGCAAACAGCATAAAACCTGAACAGTCTGCAAGTAACTCGCGGGCTGTTATGGTTTTATGCTGGTTGCATTAAAAGCCATTTTCACTTTGCTTCTTATGGGTGAAAGGGATAAATGACACTGATTTTGATCAACTGCAAAAGTGCTTTCAAGATGTAGTATGAAAGCTACATGGTTTTATAAATATTTCATTATACATTTAGTTTTTGGATTTGCTTTTTTGCCTCTTCTTGCTTGTACAGTAATCATTCCCAGCTCTAGAGGAAAAAATGTTACTATGCTAAAACTTAATAAATCTGTATTTTAGTATTTGACTGTATATTAAGATGTGTATAAATGATTGAGTAGTGGTATTATCTTTGATGGATGGATTTAAATGATTTAAACTTCTTTAAACCCCATTAGCCTTAGAGCAAATAATACATTATTTAAACTTCTCTAAAAAAAATTGTTTCAAGTAGTAAGATTGAATGATGTAAAATTTTAAAAGAAGCCAAGTACCATCTTTATCCTCTCTTATCCCATCTTTATCCTCTCTTATCCCATCTTTATCCTCTCTTATCCCATCTTTATCCTCTCTTATCCCATCTTTATCCTCTCTTATCCCATCTTTATCCTCTCTTATCCCATCTTTATCCTCTCTTATCCCATCTTTATCCTCTCTTATCCCATCTTTATCCTCTCTTATCCGACCATTTTGGAAAAAAATTAAATTTCGGAATTGAAATTTTTTTCGCGAAAAGACCACTGATATGGGGAGAATGAATTTAACATAACTAAAATATTTCAAATGAGAACAAAATGATTATATTAATTATAAGTTTTAGCTATATACTTTGTTAAATGTTATTGAAATAAACTTGAGGTATAATCATTAAGCAATTCTTTCTAAAAAATTATTTATTATATATTCATATTTTGAATGTTTTTCACCATTTTGCTTTGGGAATGGGTCCGTTTACACTAGGAAAGGGCCTGTTTATAGGCTTAGATTGTGGACAATTCATACAAGGGAATATTTACCATATGGCCAAATCATAATGAATATTCTAAGTATTTGTGTTAAAGATGATATTTGAGTTATAAGTAATAATTAGCTGAAAATTGAAAATGTTTTATCAGGTCATAACAAATTCAAAACTCTACTATGAGAATAAACACATATTCTTCCTCAACTCTGCTATGAGAATACCAGGGTTTTTTTTTAGAAAAAGGGGAAGACGCTGGACGCTGGGTAAAAGGGGAAAATCGAGCGCGAAAGAGACATATTTGGGGAAAAAATAAAACTGTTCATTTCAATGTCTATAAATCGCCTTCAGACTTCAGGGATTTTTTAGAAAAAGAGGCATGTCTCTGACCTTTTTGTTCTTAAACACATGGACAAGTATGATATTAAAGTCAAAGTCCTAAATAAAGTTGCAGGGGTAGATCTAATAATGGGAAAAGTTTTCAACTGGGGCCGGGGAACGATTTCAATATTGTGATTTCAATTTCATGATGAATGGGTTGACGATCTAGATCTGCTACAGTATTGGAAGGGAAAGGTGCAGCAGCTGACGATTGTCTACTTTCACAATAATCCGACAGTATTAATCGATGTTGATTACATGTACCTCCAAATCCTGCTGGGTTTCAACAGTTTTTGATGATTCATTCTTAAAAAATGTGTCAACGCAATTAATATTTTCCGAGTCCGAACGTTTTATTTTGTTTGTGTGTAAACGCCAATTGTGAGACTTTTTTCTGTTTTAACGTTTATACCCATCTTGGCTTTCACATAACCCGGATGAAAACTCGACTGGTTTCAGGTAATTAATTGACGAAACACCCTTCTCGCGCAAGACCGGAGTCCAGTAAAATAGTCACATGATTAATACGATTAGTTGCCTGGTTTCCATGACGTAATTTAAGAGCTATGTATAGAATCACTGGGATTCCCAGATTTGAGTGTTCGTCGGGAGAGAGAGAGAGAGAGAGAGAGAGAGAGAGAGAGAGATCGTTGTACATGGTACAAATTGGATAAGTGTCGACTTCCCTAAAGAAAAAAAAAAATTTCTTTGAGGGTAAAATATTATATTTTGGTGAAAAATTATATTTTTGGAGGGGAAATGGTAGTTTTAGGGGAAAAATTCTGGTAGGGGAAGACGCCGATTATCGGCGTCACTTTCTTTGTAAAAAAACCCCCTGAATACACACATATTCTTCCTCAACTCTGCTATGAGAATATACATGTATTCTTCCTCAACTCTGCTATGAGAATACAAACATATTCTTCCTTAACTCTGCTATGAGAATACACACGTATTCTTCCTCAACTCTGCTATGAGAATATACATATTCTTCCTCAACTCTGCTATGAGAATACACACATATTCTTCCTCAACTCTGCTATGAGAATACACCCAATTGATCATGATGGTAAAATTATTGTGGAGAATCTGAATTAACCCTCTCAGATGCAAAGTGAAAATGGCTATGTGCAAACAGCATAAAACCAGAACAGTCAGCAAGTAACTGTTCAGGTTTTATGCTCTTTGCTGCTCATCAGTATGTAAGGGTTGGAAAGGAAACCTCAAAATCTTGAAACTAGTGATAAAGGTCTTGAATTAAATATAACATCTAAGGGACTACACATGCGTCAAAATACGTATCTAAGTGGTAAAGGGGGAAAAAATAGATACGAATGAAAATAATTACTTAAGTATGTTTGTAATACAGAAGGTGGTTGTCTGTAGAAAATGTGAGTTGCTGGCATTGGTACAAGTTTCCTGCAATATAGCAATCAATTTTGATTCCCTAGTTGTCACATCTTTTCCAGTCTTTATTGACACATAATCTGCCTTAAGTGTCCTGTCCTTTTTCATGACAGAAACAAGAATATAAGATTGCCATTCTGTAAAGCTAGTCTCATTTGTTTCTGGCTGCAATTTGATTTATGAACAGAATATATGATTATGACAGCAGGGACAGATTGAAATGGATCGCGATACCGGAAATGGAAATTGTTGAGAGCTGTTAATGGCACATTATTGTTGAGAGCTGTTAATGGCACATTATTGTTGAGAGCTGTTAATGGCACATTATTGTTGAGAGCTGTTAATGGCACATTTGCCTAGTGTGGGGGACTTCAGTTGCAGTTAATGGCACATTTGCCTAGTGTGGGGGACTTCAGTTGCTGGTTGATATTGAAATGACGTGTGCTCTGGGAAGACAGGAATTAACCTTTTCCCCCATATAAGAAGTAAATAAGTCAAATGACTTTTGCAACCAGCATAAAACCAGAACAGCCTGCGAGTAACTCGCAGTCTGTTCAGGTTTTATGCTGTTTGCTGCTCATCAGTATATAAGGATTGGAAATGAAACCTTTAAAACTTGAATTTAGTAAGAAAGGTATTTAATTATATCGAACTTTCTATCGGACTACAAATGCCTCAAAATACGTATCTATGTGGTGAAGATTTAATGCTTTCAGCGCTGGAACCGAATTTTAAAGGCCTTTGCAAACAGTTTGGATCCAGATGAGACACCACAGAACGTGGCATCTCATCAGGATCCAAACTGTTTGCTTTTCTGATAGTATTCTTTGAAAAAAAATCTAAGAAAATGCTTATATCAGAAACTCAGCAGACAACATTTTAGCAGATGACAAATTTCCCAGCATGCAAAGGGTTAATGCATGTGCATAAAGCGTCCTCTCACATTAGTCTATTAAGTCCGCACGAGGTAATCAGGGACAACATTTACGGCTTTACTTTTTTCTGTTTCATTAATTCCACAATTTCAGCATGAGAATGCAACAAAAGGACTTCTTTTCAGATTTTAATTCATCTAAACTACAAGCATAGCCTGGAATCCTGTAAAATCTTGATTCCCAATGTGCTAATGTAACACCAGCCCTGCAGTGTATGTTAATGATGCAAATGACAGGCAGTTTCTGCTAGTAATTTGCAGATAATTATATCCCCAGATTGTCAATAATTTCACATACCATGTATGTCAGATGCAATTATCACACTCTAAAGGGATAATATGTGGCCAGAATTCTTTGGAAGTCAGTTTTTTAATTGGTCAATTTTATTGACTAGCTTTTATGGCTTTGCAGAGTGCTTTTATAATTTAGGTTAGAGGAAGAATAAATAAATGAGCATTGGCCTATGAAAGGGTTGCATGTGCATAAAATGTCATCTCAGATTAGCCTTTGCAGTTCACACAGGCTAATCAGCGACGACACTTGACGCCTAAACTAGAAATTTTGTTAAAAAGAGACTTCCTTTTATTTAAAAATACCATTAAACCTGGAATTTTTTCCCTGGCACTTTACGCTCATTGACTAAGCCCTGTTTTTCTAGAGCTCACATGTACGCTGATGTAGCTGAATATCATGTTCCTTATGTGTAGCACACCAAGAGCTCATGGGTAAAACCATATTAGTCCCATATTAATGTACCTCCTTGGTCGAAACTGACCATTTTAGCACTGTCAACTAAATGTTACCTATTTAGCCCAATTACATTGAAAGACTAATGAGCCTAAGTCCATCTCCTGGGAAAAACAAATAGTCTGTACCTGTATTATTTGTAAAGGGAGTACTTTATTTAAACCCTTTCTCGCTCAGAAGTAAAAATGGCTACACATATATATATGCAACCAGCATAAAACCAGAACAGCCTGAGAGTAACATGCAGTCTCGTTCTGTTTTATGCTGTGTGCTGCTCATCAGTGTTATACATGTAAGGTTGGAAATGAAACCTTGAACACTTGAATCTAGTAAGAAAGGTCTTAAATTAAATTTAACTTTCTAAGGGACTACAAATGCGTCAAAACATGTATCTTAGTGGTGTAGGGTTAATTATAATCTGTTTATGAAATTTGTTTTTGTCACAAATAAATGTCAATGTGGAACTAATTCCAGTTGTTTACCAGGTTTTCAAAAGGAAAAAACTGGTTATTTAAGATTTGCAAATGTCGGCAGGCGGGCTGGCGGGCGGGCAGAACAAGCTTGTCCATGCCATAACTTTGTCGTTCATTGTGAGATTCTAAAATCATTTGGTACATTTGTTCACCATCATTAGACGGTGTGTCGCGCGAAAGAATTACGTCGATATCTCCAAGGTCAAGGTCACACTTTGAGTTCAAAGGTCAAAAATGGCCATAAATGAGTTTGTCCGGGCCATTACTATGTCATTCATTGTGAGATTTTAAAATCATTTGGCACATTTGTTCACCATCATTAGACGGTGTGTCGTGCGAAAGAATTACGTCAATATTTTCAAGGTCCATTTCCTGGGGTAAACAAGAAGTCTGTACCTGTATGATTTGTAAAGTGAGTGCTTTATTTTAACCCTTTCCTGCTCAGAAGTGAAAATGGCTATATGCAACCAGCATAAAACCAGAACAGCATGCGAGCAACTTGCAGTCTGTTCAGCTGCTATGCTGTTTTCTACTCATCTGTATCATAGGGTTGGAAATGAAGCCTTTAAAACTTGAAACTATTAAGAGAAGTCTTCAATTAATTTGATTTTGTAATTGACTACAAAAGCATCAAAATTCATTTCTGACTGGGAAAGGGTTAAAGCATATGCGCTGCCCTGTGGAAATATGGGACTTAATGCATATGTATAAAGTGTTGTCTCAAATTAGCCTTTGTTGTCCACACAGGCTAATCAGGTACAACAATTTCCGCCTGAACTGGATAATAACAAAAAGAGACTTCCTTTATTAGCAACTACAATAACAGAAACAATGTCATCCTTGATAAACCTGTGCAAACAACATAGGCTAATCTGGGACAACACTTTATGGATATGCATTAAGCACCTTTTTCGAGAGTGAGGCTGATATTCAGTCTACCTGTGCTACTACAACAGTGTAGTGTTGGTTTCTCTTATATATGAGCCTCGTTCAGGAAAAACTGGTTTTCATGTTTGTGCATGAAGTGTTGTCCCAGATTAGCC
This sequence comes from Dreissena polymorpha, assembly GCF_020536995.1. Lineage (NCBI taxonomy): Eukaryota > Metazoa > Mollusca > Bivalvia > Myida > Dreissenidae > Dreissena > Dreissena polymorpha. The sequence continues at coordinate 38,644,854 of NC_068362.1, read as the reverse complement.
TGTGCTGTCTAATGAAACAGTGTGTTGTTTGTTCCCCAGGAGCGTGTTGACATGGAGAGCAAGGCCATCACCTATGTGAAGTTGTACGCCCCCTGGGACGTCTGCTGTTTCTATGCTGAGGACTTGTGTATGAGAGCACCCCTACAGGTTTGTTAATAACCCTTGTTAGCTGACCTTTAGGCTCTTATTCACCATTTAAAAGACATATTTGAAGCTGGGTCAAGTGGGGTCAAAAACTAGGTCACCAGGTCAAGTCTTAAACAATTGTGTCTTGTTCTGAGAAAACTGGGCTTAATGCATGTGCGTAAATAGAGAATAACAGGTTACTGTCCCATCGTTTTGTAATATATCAGGCGAGGCTTAGAATGATATAACGGCGAGGCTTGCCGAGCCGTTATTTTATTCGTGCGGAGCCTGATAAGTTACAAAACGATGGGACAGTAACCTGTTATTCTGTTTATCATACCACACTCTCCTAAAAATCTGCAAAAAATCCATTTTTGATATTTAAAATGTACGCTGATTTTTGTGATCCGGCTTTTACACGTTGACATACATGTAGCAACGGCGTTCTAAAAGACGACACGAATAATCGCTTAGTTTAAACATCGTATTGTTTTCACTACGAATGGGAAGAGTACACCCGCTTTAATTATAAACATCTTGAATTGGATATCAGGTATGGATTGCAACAACAAATTTAATTGAAGAACACACTTCACCGAATAGTTTGGAGACGCCATTTTGGAGATGTGTATTGAAATTGACATTTTATGATGGTGTCAACATTGACATAAGCGCGTTAAATCGTTTGTTTAAATAGTTGAGGATTAGCATACAGTTATCGCTTGTCTTGACTTTCTGTGCAACACTAACACTTGCGAGTGCAATGACTATATCGATATTTAGACTAATTGTCCCATTGATGACGTCATTTAACTTCTGTAGTGGGGGCTGTGGTGATTTTAAAAAAAATAAACGTTTTTGTGATTTATGACTTTAAACTAGAATAAAATATGTACGTTCTTAGTATCAAATTGTTTGTTTTGTTGAACCTGATTCATGTTGATAGAAATGGTTGACTTTATTGCAAATCCCACATAACTCCAATCATTGACTGATATAAGAACTTCCTGTTGACCATGATATTAAAAAATATATCAGGCAACGTTATATCAGGCAGATATCAATGTGTAGGTATGATAAAGTGTCGTCCCAGATTAGCCTGTGTAGTCCGCACAGGCTAATCAGGGACGACACTTTCCGCCTAAACTTGATTTTCTGTAAGGAGGGACTTTGTTAAAACTAAAAATCACAAAAGCAGAAAGTATCGTCCCTGATTAGCCTATGTGGACTGCACAGGCTAATCTGGGACGACACTTAACGCACATGCATTAAGCCCTGTTTTCTCAGAACGTGTCTCAATTGGTTTACCTCTAAACTCAGGTCAGCGTTTCAGGTTCACCATGGCACTCTTTGTTTCATGGTTTATGTTTATGAAGGTTTAAGTTGTATACTGTATATAGGATACAGAGAGGCAATATGTTGTCAATGTGTTTTATCACATGCTATACCCTGTTTCCCATGTAATACAACCATTACATATTTTTTATATTACACATATGTTATACGGTAGATTCCACTTAATTGAATATCGGATAATCAAATAATTCTGTTAATTGAATAGAAATTGAAAACACCAAACCATTTGCATCTCTTCCCCGTGTAAAAACTCCACATATTCTGATAGGAAATATGGCATATTTGGGTTAATTGAATAGCCAATTTTCTATTGCACACTATAATCCACACTATAATCCAGCAAAAAATTTCATTAATTTCCAATTATACGCATCGTATCGATGATTTTGACAGACACAATCAATTGACTGCCTTTGTTTTCATTTCACGCCATGCATGTATGCAGTGTCTGTCAAGTGTCACGTGACTAACAGGTGTAGTATGTAAGTACAATGCAAACACAGGAGTCTCCGGTGTGCAGTCAGGTGCAAACTTTCGAATGCAAACTGTCGAGTAACACACTTCAACAGTTTGTTGTTGCTTAGAAACAATTAGAGTGTGTTGCTGATTAGAAAAAAACTGTTGACGTGTCTTGCTCGACAGTTTGCAATGGGGGATGGAATGTTACACTATATTCTTAGTTCGTGTATATGAACCTACACTACTGCATCACAGTAAATCATATCTAAACATGATGTCAAACAATAAAAAATGCACACATTTGTCAAAACATCGCAGTCTTAACACTGCTGATCATGTTTTCACAATAACTAAAATTAAATCCAGTATTGACCAGATTTTTCGGTATATCAGTACACAGTACATTATCTGTTTCAGTACTAAACTACCTGAAAAGAGCATAACGTCAAAGATACAGCATTCTCCTCGCTACAAAGTTTTCCTTAGACAGTGTATATACACCCACGCTAATTTTTGTGCGCTTTTTACTAGGACAATACATGAGCAATAGATGTTGCAAGCGTAAGCGTTGGGTAAGCAATAAAATGAAAATGGGAAAAATCAGTACACGCACTGTATGGCGTGACATTGTACATTGCCGCATAATTTTCGCTAGCTTTTTGTTGGGGGCAAAAGAAATACATGTGGACGTTTTATTTAAAGCTAGAAAGTGTGTTTTGGATTACAAAATTTGTATTCTCCTTTGGGAATTCAACAAAACATTTATATTATATTAATAATGGATTCAATATTTAATTCCAATATAAACTTTTTTAAACGCTTAACGTGTCAACAATGTTTTGATTATGCATGAAAAGCACAATTTCCAGAAGGATTACACCCGATGAGTGATAACATCGGAAATATAACTGATTCCGTATAATTGAATACTCCTGATAATTGAATATTCGATGGTGGCAAATGGGCTATTCAATTAAACGAAATCTACTGTACAACATTTATAAGCGTTTTCATCGGCTTAATATACGTTTATTGACCAATTGCATTTTGTTATTTTGCTGAAATGACGTTGAACGCCAAATGACGTCTTGAAATGTAAACAACATTCGGGATTTAGCATTATGTTTGCGTAAATATTTATTTAATTTGCTCATTTAAAAATCGTGATAAAAAATATCTGACACTCTTCATGTCATACCATATTTTATTAAACTCATTCAGGAAATTCGTTAGTAAGCTCGTCAAAGGCTCGCTTACTAACAAAATTCCTGAACTCGTTTAATAAAATATGGTATGATATGACAACTTGTACCAGATCCTATATATATAGCCTCTTGACATGGAGAGAGTTTATAGTTTCATCAGTGCTTGTTTGAATTAAACTAAAATTAAGCACATTTTCTTGTTCTCTTGAGTGTATATTTAAATATATGACAGCACACTGAAGTTATATTTTGATGTGAATTTGTTTATCTTAACTTGTAAAGTAACATGCATTATATGCCTTGATACTTAAATATTTTGTACCATGTAACTGATAGAGGGACATCATTCTTCAAAATCACTCAAGAAATGTATTAAATTTGATCCCACTCTGGGAAAATGGAGCTTAATGCATGTGGGACATAGAGAATAAAAGGTTAGTTTTGATTATAGATCAGGTTTATCCTGCGAGGCTTAGAAAACAAAAAGCACATGCCTTTGCGAGTGCTTTTTCGTTTTCGTGCCGAGCAGGATAAACCTGATCTATAATCAACACTAACCTATTATTCTTTTTATCCCACTTTTTTATTCATTAAACCTTGATATTTAAACAAAACTGGATATTTTCGCTTGATTTATGATGTCATTTTGTCGAAAAAATGACCTCATGACGTGCCGTTGATTATAGCAGAAATTTAATCAACGGGGCTTTATACAACCGAATTCGCTGTAAAGTGGGATAAAATTGACAAGTTTAACAACAATCCATTATAGGCTTAAAGTGTTGTCCCAGATAAGCTTGTGCAGACTTCACATTCTAATCTGGGACAACACTTTCAGCACATGCATTTAACGCTGTTTTCTCCGAGCTCAGCCCTCTTCATATTTTTGCCATTATCAGGCGCACCCAAACCCATCTTCCAACTGGTCAGACTCGATTTTGAAGACACTCCACATCCCCAACATGATGCATGTGGAGGTGCCCAACAAACCACTTGACTTCTACACATGCCCCTTTAAAAAGTCCAAACTCAACAGGTCAGTGTGCAGTGCTTTCGGTCTTATTCCTAATGAAAAAGTATATATTTTTCCTAATTGGGACCTAAAAATTCACAATTGAAGGTTTGAAAAGAGATTTTTTTAATATTTTTAGCTCGCCTGAGCACAACGTGCTCAAGGTGAGCCTTTGTGATCGCCTTTTGTCCGTCGTCCGCCGTGCATTGTCCATTGTCCGTTGTGCGACGTCAACATTTGCCTTGTTCACTCTCTAGAGGCCACATTTATTGTCCAATCTTCATGAAATTTGAAGCGAAGATTGGTTTCAATAATATCTTGGATGAGTTCGAAAATTGTTACGTTTGCTTGAAAAACATAACTGCCAAGGGGCGGGGCATTTTTCCTTTTATGGCTATATATGGCTATAGCAAAATCTTGTTAACACTCTAGAGGCCACATTTATTGTCCGATCCTCATGAAACTTGGTCAGAAGATTCATCCCAATGATATCTTGGACGAGGTCAAAAATGATGTCCGTTGGTTGAAAAACATGGCCGCCAGGGGGCGGGGCATTTACCTTATTTGGCTATAGTAAAACCTTGTTAACACTCTAGAGGCCACATTTATTTTCCGATCTTCATGAAACTTGCTCAGATGATTTGTCCCAATGATATCTTGGATGAGTTCAAAAATGGTAACCTTGGCTTGAAAAACATGGCTGGCGGGGCATTTTTCCTTATATGACTATAATTTATGGCTATAGTAAAATCTTGTTAACTTTCTAGTTTGCTCAATCTTCATGAAATTTGATCAGAACGTTTCCTGTGTAATAAAGTTTGGTTTTATTATGTCAATATTATGTGACATTAACTGTATTATGTAATTTTTCATAACACAGAATTTTCATAGTTAACATAACTGTTTTAGTCATTAACACTTATGATACGCCTTTCAACTAAGAGATAACTGAAAGAAAGACAACATGTACATGATTTTGCAGTATTTATACAGTATTTATCTCCCATGTTTAACCTGGTTCAGTAATCTATTTTTAGTTCTGCTCTGGAGTTTGGGAAGATATTGATCATTGATAAATGCACTGTTTTGAGGGAAAATTGACTACTTTGCCATTGATCTCTTCTGAACTGTATAAAATAAGCTGTTTTGGCTGATTTAAACACCTCTTGATGCTTTCATGAAAAGTTTACAGCTCTTGAAAAAGGTTGGAATTTTGAAATAATTAAACTCTAAATTATTTTTAACACCAGCATCAAGACATTTTGGCATTATTTTCTAAATTATTCTTATTATTTAGATTATTTTTATTTGGCATTTTCTAAATTAGAAAGACTCTATTCTATTTCAATAACTTTAGTAAATTTTTCTTATTTTTACATTTGATTCACTGCAGTTTCCTAATCTCCATAAATATTGTTCTTTAGATTAAATTAGACCTATTTTGTAAACTAGATTTTTGAAGCACTTTCTAGACTAACAGTAACTTATATTTATATCAGTTTTTTGACAGATTTTGAACTTCTATTTACATTCATTAAGGTATTTGCTGTATGTTGTTCATTTTTGTAACGATACTTAGATTCTTTAGACTTGGCTTGTACCTGTTCTTAATTTTCTGTCATTGTTCTTCATTTTCCGAGTTCTTGGAATAAAAATTAGTTATTTTTGTAAAAGCTGCCTTGGTTTTCACTTATAAATAAATTCTTTGAGTGTATTTAGGCGTCCCTGACTGAACGCCTTTAGTTAATTGAATATAACCAGTCAGTATAGTCATCCTGACCGGAAATAAGAGTTCGTCAAATAAATATTTCAGCGTTACATAAATGCTCACAAAGTGACATAACTTGTAACCGTCCTGTGACCGGTTCATTTGCGTAAGCGAAGGAGACCGCACTACCACACCTGGATAGGACAGTTGAGTTCAATAACGGTTTGGATTGGTAAAAAAACATGGCCGCCAGGGGGGGCGGGGTCTTTTTCCTTATATTTATATAGTAAAAAAGCTTGTGAACACTCTAGAAGTCACATGTTTTGCCTAATCATCATGAAATTTTGTCAAAACATTAGTTATGTGGATGTCTCGGACGAGTTTGAAAATGGTCATGATCAGTGAAAAAAACATGGCCGCCAGGGAGTGGGGCAGTTTTCTTTATATGTATATAGTGACAACATGTGAACAGTCTAGAAGACACTTTTTTTCCCAATCTTAATGAAATTTGGACATATCTTGGAAGAGTTAAACAACGGTTCAGGTCTGTTAAAAAAAACATGGTCGCCAAGGGGCCATTTGTTGTTCATTCTTCATGATACTTGGTTAGAACATTTGTTCCATTGATATCTTGGGCTGCAAAGAACAGGTAATTTCTTTTTATCTCAGGTGAGCGACTTTGGGTCTTTCAGGCCCTCTTGTTTTTTAGGTTTTTAACATTATGTTTATCTTCCACGCAGTTCTGTAAGTTGAAATTTAATGAATTTATTATTGAAACACTTTTATTCTCAATTTAGAGCATTTCTTTGCAAAACTTCAACAACACTTATTTCCAAATTTAAGTAAAAATGCCACTATTTTTCCCAATCAAAAAGGACCCGGCCCCTTGCATTCTCAAAATGGTGAAGAAATACACTGGTGTGTTTTTTCACAATCTTGAGATGGGGCTGGGGCCTGTTGGGTTGGGAAAAATTGCGGTGTTTTGGGACATTGATGTTTTTTTGTGCTAACAAATATGGTAAAATTGAAGAATTCATACGTGGCTTATATCTCCCTCTCATGAATACTAAAACTTTATGTAATTATTTTGATTGATTGAAATGGATTGACAGATGGGTGGATGGAATATTGGATAAGTTGATGGATTGAGGGAGATATTGTGGGTATGTAAATGATGTGTTTTTGTCCCTTACACAATAATCATAACAATAACCTTGTCAATATCCATTTTCTCCCTTCCACATACTAGATGTGTTTTCCATATGCAGGTTCCTCCCTTCAACACACTAGATGTGTTTTCCATATGCATGTTCCTCCCTTCCACACACTAGATGTGTTTTCCATATGCATGTTCCTCCCTTCCACATACTAGATGGGTTTTCCATATGCATGTTCCTCCCTTCCTCACAGTAAATGTGTTTTCCATATGCATGTTCCTCCCTTTCTCACACTATATGTGTTTTTCATATCCTTTTCCATCCCTTTACACACAACAGATTTTATTCATATGCAGGTTTCTGGGCAGCAACAATCATGAGACATATTTCTCATCCACTCAGAGGAGCCGTATAGTGTGGGAAATACTTACTACAGCAGCGTTTGGCAAGAGAAAGCGAGCTGAGATAGGGGTAGAGCGGCTCATAGAGGAGGGAGTGTATTCTGCCGCCTATCCTTTGCATGACGTGAGTAGGAACTATTGCTTTAATATGAGCATGACGTGAATAGGAACTGTTGCTTTAATATGAGCATGATGTGAGAAGAAGTGTTGCTTTAATATGAGCATGAAATGAGTAGGAACTGTTGCTTTAATATGAGCATGACTTGAGACAGAACTGTTGCTTTAATATGAGCATGATGTGAGACAGAACTGTTGCTTTAATATGAGCATGACGTGAGACAGAACTGTTGCATTAATATGAGCATGATGTGAGACAGAACTGTTGCTTTAATATGAGCATGATGTGAGAAGAAGTGTTGCTTTAATATGAGCATGACGTGAGTAGGAACTGTTGCTTTAATATGAGCATGACGTGAGTAGGAACTGTTGCTTTAATATGAGCATGAAGTGAGTAGGAACTGTTGCTTTAATATGAGTATGAAGTGAGTAGGAACTATTGCTTTAATATGAGCATGAAGTGAGTAGGAACTATTGCTTTAGTATGAGCATGAAGTGAGAAGGAACTGTTGCTTTAATATGAGCATGAAGTGAGTAGGAACTATTGCTTTAATATGAGCATGAAGTGAGTAGGAACTATTGCTTTAATATGAGCATGAAGTGAGTAGGAACTGTTGCTTTAATATGAGCATGAAGTGAGTAGGAACTATTGCTTTAATATGAGCATGAAGTGAGTAGGAACTATTGCTTTAGTATGAGCATGAAGTGAGAAGGAACTGTTGCTTTAATATGAGCATGAAGTGAGTAGGAACTATTGCTTTAATATGAGCATGATGTGAGAAGGAACTATTGCTTTAATATGAGCATGAAGTGAGTAGGAACTATTGCTTTAATATGAGCATGAAGTGAGTAGGAACTATTGCTTTAATATGAGCATGAAGTGAGGAGGAACTGTTGCTTTAATATGAGCATGAAGTGAGTAGGAACTATTGCTTTAATATGAGCATGAAGTGAGTAGGAACTATTGCTTTAATATGAGCATGAAGTGAGTAGGAACTGTTGCTTTAATAGAAGCCTAGTTCTGGGTTTATAAAGCATGTGCTCAAAGTTTTGTCCCAGATTAGCCAGTGTAGTCTGTACAGGCTGATCAAGAATGACACTTTCCTCTTTTATGGATTTTTTCATTTTAAGAAGTCTCCTCTAAAGAAAATAAAGTATATGCACAAAGTGTCATCCCTGATATTACCCTTTGCAGACTTCCCAGGCTAATCTGGGTAACACTTTCCCAGGCTAATCTGGGTAACACTTTCCCAGGCTAATCTGGGTAACACTTTCCCAGGCTAATCTGGGTAACACTGCCCAGGCTAATCTGGGTAACACTTTCCCAGGCTAATCTGGGTAACACTTTCCCATGCTAATCTGGGTAACACTTTCCCAGGCTAATCTGGGTAACACTTTTCCAGGCTAATCTGGGTAACACTTTCCAAGGCTAATCTGGGTAACACTTTCCCATGCTAATCTGGGTAACACTGCTCAGGCTAATCTGGGTAACACTTTCCCATGCTAATCTGGGTAACACTTTCCCAGGCTAATCTGGGTAACACTTTCCCAGGCTAATCTGGGTAACACTTTCCCAGGCTAATCTGGGTAACACTTTCCCAGGCTAATCTGGGTAACACTTTCCCATGCTAATCTGGGTAACACTTTCCCAGGCTAATCTGGGTAACACTTTCCCAGGCTAATCTGGGTAACACTTTCCCAGGCTAATCTGGGTAACTCTGCCCAGGCTAATCTGGGTAACACTTTCCAAGGCTAATCTGGGTAACACTTTCCCAGGCTAATCTGGGTAACACTTTCCCAGGCTAATCTGGGTAACACTTTCCCAGGCTAATCTGGGTAACACTGCCCAGGCTAATCTGGGTAACACTTTCCCAGGCTAATCTGGGTAACACTTTCCCAGGCTAATCTGGGTAACACTGCTCAGGCTAATCTGGGTAACACTTTCCCAGGCTAATCTGGGTAACACTTTCCCAGGCTAATCTGGGTAACACTTTCCCAGGCTAATCTGGGTAACACTTTCCCATGCTAATCTGGGTAACACTTTCCCAGGCTAATCTGGGTAACACTTTCCCAGGCTAATCTGGGTAACACTTTCCCAGGCTAATCTGGGTAACACTGCCCAGGCTAATCTGGGTAACACTTTCCCAGGCTAATCTGGGTAACACTTTCCCAGGCTAATCTGGGTAACACTTTCCCAGGCTAATCTGGGTAACACTGCTCAGGCTAATCTGGGTAACACTTTCCCAGGCTAATCTGGGTAACACTTTCCCAGGCTAATCTGGGTTTCACTGCCCAGGCTAATCTGGGTAACACTTTCCCAGGCTAATCTGGGTAACACTTTCCCAGGCTAATCTGGGTAACATTTTCCCAGGCTAATCTGGGTAACACTTTCCCATGCTAATCTGGGTAACACTTTCCAAGGCTAATCTGGGTAACACTGCCCAGGCTAATCTGGGTAACACTTTCCCAGGCTAATCTGGGTAACACTGCTCAGGCTAATCTGGGTAACACTTTCCCAGGCTAATCTGGGTAACACTTTCCCAGGCTAATCTGGGTAACACTTTCCCAGGCTAATCTGGGTAACACTTTCCCAGGCTAATCTGGGTAACACTGCTCAGGCTTATCTGGGTAACACTTTCCTAGGCTAATCTGGGTAACACTTTCCCAGGCTAATCTGGGTAACACTGCTCAGGCTAATCTGGGTAACACTTTCCCAGGCTAATCTGGGTAACACTTTCCCAGGCTAATCTGGGTAACACTTTCCCATGCTAATCTGGGTAACACTTTCCCAGGCTAATCTGGGTAACACTTTCCCAGGCTAATCTGGGTAACACTTTCCCAGGCTAATCTGGGTAACACTTTCCCAGGCTAATCTGGGTAACACTGCCCAGGCTAATCTGGGTAACACTTTCCCAGGCTAATCTGGGTAACACTTTCCCATGCTAATCTGGGTAACACTTTCCCAGGCTAATCTGGGTAACACTTTTCCAGGCTAATCTGGGTAACACTTTCCAAGGCTAATCTGGGTAACACTTTCCCATGCTAATCTGGGTAACACTGCTCAGGCTAATCTGGGTAACACTTTCCCATGCTAATCTGGGTAACACTTTCCCAGGCTAATCTGGGTAACACTTTCCCAGGCTAATCTGGGTAACACTTTCCTAGGCTAATCTGGGTAACACTTTCCCAGGCTAATCTGGGTAACACTTTCCCAGGCTAATCTGGGTAACACTTTCCCAGGCTAATCTGGGTAACACTTTCCCAGGCTAATCTGGGTAACACTTTCCAAGGCTAATCTGGGTAACACTGCCCGCATTTTTGGAATTTTTTGTTAAGAGGAAGTCACTTTTAACCAAAATTTAGTGTAGGCTTAAGGTGTTGTCCCTGATTAGCCTGCACACACTTCACAGGCTAATCTGAGACAATCCTTTATGCACACAAGCATTAAGTCCTGACTTCCAAGAATGCTGCTCAAATTTTTAAGCTTATATGTGGTAATCTGAGATAGAATATGTGTTTATACATCAAAACATCGAGACAATATGTACCTGAAGAGACATAATAATGAAAACATCACGTAGAAGAAATTACATCATAATTGTTTGCAATCATTATTAGCTGTAATGGGAAGGTATTGGTATGCTTTTGACAATTTTCCTGTTACCATGGTTACCATGCGTAAATTAATCCCAGTCAGGAGACAAAACCCTCTGATAAAGTTCTACTTTGATTAATAATTCATAAAAGTAGATGTCAGCAATAGCCAAAACACGTAAGAAAAAGTTGTCTCACAGATAATACCATGGAGATTGGCAAAGTGTCTGTATAGAACATTAGCCAGGATGAGACAGCATCATTCACAGCTTCTTCTCAGCTTACAGACTTCTAATCCCTTGAAATGTTTAATAATTGATAAGCTACCATTCTAACTTGTAAACAGCTAGACAGACAAGTGAGTGTTGTGTATTGATCTCTCCTTGCCTCTCTTACATGATTCTACTGTCGTTGAATTTGCAGGAGGTGATGATTACCCCTTTGCATGCTGGGAAATTTGTCGTCTGCTAAAATGTCGTCTGCTAAATTTCTAAAATCAGCATTTTCTTCGATTTTTTTTCAAAGAATACTATCAGAATAGCAAACAGTTTGGATCCAGATGAGACGCCACGTTCTGTGGCGTCTCATCTGGATCCAAACTGTTTGCAAAGGCCTTCACAACTCGGTTCCCGCACTGTAAGGGTTAAAGTAGCATCAGGGCTTCTCCTGGCTCAAACATTTCTTTAGCCAAATGTGTCTTGTTCTGAGAAAACTGGGCTAAATTCATGTGCGTAAAGTGTCGTCCCAGATTAGTCTGTGCAGTCCGCACAGGCTAATCAGGGAGGACAATTTCCACTTTAATGGTATTTTTAGTATCAAGGAAGTCCCTCCTTACCGAAAATCAAGTTTATGCGGAAAGTGTCGTCCCTGATTAGCCTGTGCAGACTGCACAGGCTAATCTGGGACGACACTTTACGCACATGCATTATGACCAGCTTTCACAGAACAAGACACAAATTATCCTTGATATGGCAAAATTCTTCTTTTGGCTATATTTAAGTTTTAATGAAGAAAAAGTTGTAGCCAAATAGAATTTTCTTTAGCCAATTTATAGGTCAATTTGTAGCCATTGGCTAATTAGGCAATGGCAGAGTAAGCCCTGAGCCTTGTTCTGGGAAAACTGGGCTTAATGCTTGTGCTTAACCCTTCCAGTGCTTGAAGCGAATTTTGAAGGCCTTTGCAAACAGTTTGGATCCAGATGAGACGCCACAGAACGTGGCGTCTCATCTGGATCCAAACTGTTTGCTATTTTGATAGTATTCTTGAAAAAAAATCGAAAAAAAATGATTATGTTAGAAATACAGCAGACGCCATTTTAGCAGACAACAAATTTCCCAGCATGCAAAGGGTTAAGTGTTGTCCCATATTTCAGGCTAATCAGGGATGAAACTTTTCGCTTTTATTGAATATTTTGGTCAACCCTTTCAGTGCGTGAATCGAATTTTGAAGGCCTTTGCAAACAGTTTTGATCCAGATGAGACGCCACAGAACGTGGCGTCTCATCAGGATCCAAACTGTTTGTTATTCTGATAATATTCTTTGAAAAAATGGAAGAAAATGCTAATTTTAGAAATTCAGTAGACGACATTTTAGCAGACGAAAAATTTCCCAGCATGCAAAGGGTTGAAGGAAGCCGCTTCTAAAGGAAAGTCTATGCCGTGTCATCCCTGATTATCTAAGTGTCATCCCTGATTATCTGAGTGTCATCCCTGATTATCTAAGTGTCATCCCTGATTATCTAAGTGTCATCCCTGATTATCTAAGTGTCATCCCTGATTATCTAAGTGTCATCCCTGATTATCTAAGTGTCATCCCTGATTATCTAAGTGTCATCCCTGATTATCTAAGTGTCATCCCTGATTATCTAAGTGTCATCCCTGATTATCTAAGTGTCATCCCTGATTATCTAAGCCTGTGCATACTGCATAGGCTAATCTTGAACAGCACTTTAACCCTTTGCATGCTGGGAAATTTGTCGTCTGCTAAAATGTCGTCTGCTGAATTTCTAAAATTAGCATTTTCTTCGATTTTTTTTCAAAGAATACTATCAGAATAGCAAACAGTTTGGATCCTGATGAGACGCCACGTTCTGTGGCGTCTCATCTGGATCAAAACTGTTTGCAAAGGCCTTCAAAATTCGATTCACGCACTGACAAGCTTAAGTGAGTGTTTGATGATGTTCTTCATGTATATGGTAGAAAATGCATGAGCCGCGCTCTGTGCAAAGGAGGTTTAATTCATGTGCGTAAAGTGTCATCCCAGATTAGCCTGTGCAGTCCCCACAGGCTAATCAGGAACAACACTTTGTGTTTTTATGATGTTTTTTGTTTAAAGAAAGTCTCTTCTTAGCAAAAATCTAGTTAACCCTTTGCATGCTGGGAAATTTGTCGTCTGCTAAAATGTCGTCTGCTGAATTTCTAAAATTAGCATTTTCTTCGATTTTTTTCAAAGAATACTATCAGAATAGCAAACAGTTTGGATCCTGATGAGACGCCACGTTCTGTGGCGTCTCATCTGGATCCAAACTGTTTGCAAAGGCCTTTAAAATCAGGTTCCAGCGCTAAAAGGGTTAAGGCGGAAAATGTCGTCCCTGATTAGCCAGAGTGTGCTGACTTGACAGACAAATCTGGGACGACACTACGCACATGAATTTAACCCCCTTTTCACAGCAAGGCACATGAGTTGTTTTAGAAATGAGCCTTACTTTGCAGGAAAATGGGGCTCAATGCATGTACCGGTAGGTAAAGTGTCAGGCTCATTAAAGACAATGCTTTCCAACTTAACTAGACATTTGCTAATAAAAAAACTCATTTAAAAAAAAAAAAAAAAAGCAGAAAGTATCGTTCCTGATTAGCCTTCGCTAATCTGGGATGACACTTAACGCACATGCATTAACCCTTTCAGTGCGGGAACCGAGTTGTGAATGCCTTTGCAAACAGTTTGGATCCAGATGAGACGCCACAAAACGTGGCGTCTCATCTGGATCCAAACTGTTTGCTATTCTGATAGTATTCTTTGAAAAATAATCGAAGAAAATGCTAATTTTAGAAATTCAGCAGACGACATTTTAGCAGACGACAAATTACCCAGCATGCAAAGGGTTAAACCTCATTTTCCCAGAAAAAGGCTGATACAGTGTTCTTAGATTCTGTAATGGCAGGGTTCTCAATAAGAGCCGGCCGCCGGCCAAATCGGCCGTTTGAAATCAGATTTTGGCCGTTTGAAAATCGCTTAGATTTGGAAAATCGGCAATTGGCTTTTCAAAATTTGCGTGTCTTTTCGGTAATTTTGCTATTGAGCAAAGACGTCCCTTGATTATCTCCCTTAACGCGCGTTTTTTCACTAGTTTGAATTTCCGAGACATAGTAATGACCTTTGTATCATTAGACACGCGGTTCTGCTAACATTTCATTCATGGTAACTAAATGTCACAATATGCCAAAAGATTTCCTGAACAAATTCAATGTAAAACCGACAACTTCAACGAAAAATAAAGTCAAACTTTTGCGCGTAGACACCCCCATACCCATACCTTTTCTTAAAGAGCATGCCAAGCCGAATAGATTTAAACAATAAAAAAGATAGGTCATGCAGTATGTAAGAAAGAACTCGACATGAATCACAGTCACTGTTTTTAGGCCATCTTTTTACCGGCTGATCTCCAGTTGATGAGGGTTTCCCGCCATCTGTCAAAATCTCATGTAGTCTCCAACCTATAAGCAAAACACTGAATTTGTAGTATACAACAATGTTTTCCCTACCACATGCACACAGAAATATTAAAAAATAAAGTCATGGCAAGTGCCCATACAGAGAATTGTGTCTTCAAATAAATCATGTTCCATTCTTTAGAGGGTATAGCATTGAACACCAAAATGATTTAGTATATTGTAACCTAAAATGTCATTTGAATTACAACAACAAAAACAATGAAAAGGCGCAATTTGGAATCGGTCAAAAAGCAGTCAAATATTTTGACATTCTTTTCAGCAAATGGTGAGTTTTTGTTCCTGATTGCTTGCGTTTTTTGCGTTAATGCAAAGTTTTTGTTGTTGTGAAAGTTTGTTTTAATTCAGTTACGTTTCAAACTAGAAGTGTCACGCAAAATGTGCATGGTAGACGGATGATCAGGCCTTTTCCGCCCATTCCTGTAGGGCTGAATTTAGGCCCCATTCTGAAACCAAGAGCTTTTTTCATTTATCTTTTGTTAGTTAAAAAAGCTAAAATTCATAAAATGCACACAAAAAATGCTCAAATTTAAGTACCTGGTTGACCATTAAAATAGCCATAAAATGGCCCAAAATGCAAGAAATCAAGTGCTCAATTAATAGATTTTCTGGGGGAGCATGCCACCGAACCCCCCTTGAAGTCATGTTGGTTTCACATTCTGGCCTGTTTGCTCAAAAGTTATTGAGAACCCTGAATGGGCCAACACGTATAATTATATGGAAAAAAAACATTTCCATTGATTGTGACATGTGTTGAGGGACATGTATTTCTAGGGCCCGCATGAGATGCCCAAGTACTGCAAGCTAGAGCCAGAGGCCCTCAACCCGCGCCAGGTCCTGTACCACTACTGGGCGTCCTGGGGCACCTGGTACCGATATCAACCCCTTGACCACATCCGAGAATACTTCGGAGAGAAAATAGGCATATACTTTGCATGGCTCGGTGAGAAACAGTTCTTGATATTCATTTTGACCTTAGCATTGACCTTTTTGCACTAAGACTAATTCAAATAGGCCAACTTTTGTTTTTTATACAACTTAGATGCTAGAAAGCTGAAACTTAAGAAATGTATTAAATCAGAATGTGCACTTGTACATTTTAATAATATAGTTTGCAGATTGAAACAGAAATTGGTTATAGCCCCTTTTTTAGTATTTTTTTATTTTGTTTACTGGTATTGCAGAGAACTCTTTATGTTTTACTGTTAGAGGACTGAGAATACAAACATGTTAACTCTCTCTGTGCGGGAACCGAATTTTGAAGGTTTTTGCAAACAGTTTGGATCCAGATGAGACGCCACAGAACGTGGCGTCTCATCTGGATCCAAACTGTTTGCTATTCTGATAGTATTCTTAGGAAAAAAAATCGAAGAAAATGCTAATTTTAGAAATTCAGCAGACGACATTTTAGCAGAGGACAAATTTCGCAGCATGCAAAGGGTTATCCCTTTACCACTCAAAAACGCACTTTGATGCATTTGAAAATCTAATTAAAATAAGTCCTTTCTTAATATATTCAAGTTTGAAAGGATTCATTTCCAACCCTTAGATACTGAAGAGCAGCAAACAGCATTAAACCTGTACAGACTGCGCGTTACTCGCAGGCTGTTCTAGTTTTATGCTGTTTGCACATAGTCATTTTCACTCTGCTTCTGAGTGGGAAAGGGTTAAGCATCATGTGACCTTCAGCACCTCTATGTTTTGGCTCGCATATTTTTCACACAACTGGAGTTGTAGCCCCTTTTTATGCCAGATATTACTGTCTTAGACATATGTCACTGGTAACTCAATATGTATTGCTGCTGCAGGGTAGTAATTTTACAAACATTTTAACCAGCATGTGAAGATACAATCCTCGGGCAATTATACAGGGTGCAGGATCAGCAGGGTTCACAGGGGGTTACACACAGGCTTGTCAGAATGTTAACATGCCGTCACAAACTTTATTTTTGCAAATATCTCAAGTTATTGAAATACATTTGCAAATATCTTTAGTGCCATAAGCAGCATTAAAAACTTTCTAAGTGAAATTCTTAAGAAATATTGGTTTAAAAAGTTATTTGAAGAAAAGCACAACATACTGGTGTGTTTACATCCATTAACATTCAATTGTTAAGCACAGAAAGACACGTGATCCTGCACCCTGTATATTGGTATGTGACAGTGATCCTGCACCCTGTATATTGGTATGTGACATGTGATCCTGCACCCTGTATATTGGTATGTGACACATGATCCTGCACCCTGTATATTGGTATGTGACACGTGATCCTGCACCCTGTATATTGGTAAGTGACACGTGATCCTGCACCCTGTATATTGGTAAGTGACACGTGATCCTGCACCCTGTATATTGGTCTGTGACAGTGATCCTGCACCATGTATATTGGTATGTGACAGTGATCCTGCACTCTGTATATTGGTATGTGACAGTGATCCTGCACCCTGTATATTGGTATGTGACAGTGATCCTGCACCCTGTATATTGGTATGTGACATGTGATCCTGCACCCTGTATATTGGTATGTGACACATGATCCTGCACCCTGTATATTGGTAAGGGACACATGATCCTGCACCCTGTATATTGGTAAGTGACACATGATCCTGCACCCTGTATATTGGTATGTGACACATGATCCTGCACCCTGTATATTGGTATTGGACACGCTATCCTGCACCCTGTATATTGGTGACACGTGATCCTGCACCCTGTATATTGGTATGTGACATGTGATCCTGCACCCTGTATATTGGTATGTGACTCATGATCCTGCACCCTGTATATTGGTATGTGACACGTGATCCTGCACCCTGTATATTGGTATGTGACACATGATCCTGCACCCTGTATATTGGTATGTGACACATGATCCTGCACCCTGTATATTGGTATGTGACACATGATCCTGCACCCTGTATATTGGTATGTGACACATGATCCTGCACCCTGTATATTGGTATGTGACATGTGATTCTGCACCCTGTATATTGGTATGTGACACATGATCCTGCACCCTGTGTAGTGGTATGTGACACATGATCCTGCACCCTGTATATTGGTATGTGATAGTGATCCTGCACCCTGTATATTGGTATGTGACAGTGATCCTGCACCCTGTATATTGGTATGTGATAGTGATCTTGCACCCTGTATATTGGTATGTGACAGTGATCCTGCACCCTGTATATTGGTATTTTACAGTGATCCTGCACCCTGTATATTGGTATGTGACAGTGATCCTGCACCCTGTATATTGGTATGTGACAGTGATCCTGCACCCTGTATATTGGTATGTGACACGTGATCCTGCACCCTGTATATTGGTATGTGACACGTGATTCTGCACCCTGTATATTGGTATGTGACACGTGATCCTGCACCCTGTATATTTGTATGTGACACATGATCCTGCACCCTGTATATTGGTATGTGACACATGATCCTGCACCCTATATATTGGTATGTGATACATGATCCTGCACCCTGTATATTGGTATGTGACAGTTTCTAAAACATTGGAGCTGAAGACCCTTATATAGCAAAAAATTGCTTTTTTTAAACTTGAGTTGTGTGTCAATCAAAAAGCCTTGCAGGCAGAGGGCTGAAACTTTACAAGCATAATGACCAGACTGTTAACCTTTCCCACTCAGAGGCAAAGTGTAAATGGCTGTGTGCAAACAGCATAAAACCAGAACAGCCTGCAAGTAACTCGTGTTCATAAAACAGTTTTTGCAAATGAAAATCGTTTTTGCTTGTCATTGAAAATGGATTTCCATTGTAGTTGATAGGCAAAAATGGCAAAAATAAAAATCAGTGTCAGTTAAAATCGTTTTTCAATTGCAAAAATGTTTCGTGAACACGAGGCCAGACTGTTAACCTTTTCCACTCAGAGGCAAAGTATAAATGTCTATGTGCAACCAGCATAAAACCAGAACAGCCTGTGAGTAACTTGCATTCTGTTAAGGTTTTATGCTGTTAGCTGCTCATCAGTGTCTTAGGGTTGGAAATGAAGGCTTTAAAACTTGAATTTTGTAAGAAAGGTTATAAATTAAATTTAACTTTCTAAGGGACTACAAACGCGTCAAAGGTATCTAAACGGTTAACTTATTCACCTCCATAATTTGGTTAGTTCTTGCATAAGTAGAGTTTTCAGACAAAAAAAAGGAATGTGGGGTCATGCATGTCCTATTGACATGTTTCGAGTTTCTGCTAGTCTTAATATTGTTTCAAAAAATATTTTTATACATTTTAGATGGACTTAAGTTCATGACTTTTTGTGTATGCATAGAGCTCACCCTATATTAAGTCAATTTATCTGCAATTGTAAGGAAACAAAAACAATTGGAAGGGTAAGGTTGTGGTTTAGACAGGTAGAAGTTTTTTAAGCCCCTGATGGAGGCATTACGTTTTTGCTATGTTCATCTGTCAGTCCATCCACTCTTTTGAGTTTCAGCTCTTTTGCTTAACCAGTTATCATCTGATTGTCACACAACTTTCTGAAAGTTTATAATGATAAAAGGGAGGCAAAGTACAATAACCAGCAACATTTTTCGAGGCACTTTGAAGTTATGGCCATTGAATTATTCAAAGTATTGCTCTTTGATGATTTCCACTCTCTAACTCAAACTCTTCATCTGACTGTCTCCAAACTTTCTAAAAAAAATACTGTCCAACATAAGACATATGTCATGTGTAACACCTGTCTCCTTACCTCAAGGGTCAAGGTCACACTTAGAGAATAAAGGTAATATTTTGCCCCAAAATCGGCTTGAAAATACCTGTCTCAGCCATTTCTTTGCCATATGTAGATGACTTTTAAATTATTTCAGCAAGAATACAAACTGTTGTAAGACAACGTGTCGTTTATAACAATTGTCTCTCTATCTCGTAGGTCAAGGCCACAGGTTGAGTTTAACCCTTTACCATTTAGATACGTATTCTGACACATTTGTAGTCCCTTAAAAATTTTAATTTAATTAAAGGCCTTTCTTACTAGACCCAAGTTTCAAAGGTTTCAGTTCCAACCCTTAGATACTGATGAGCAGCAAACAGCATAAAACCTGAACAGACTGCGAGTTACTCCCAGGCTGTTCTGGTTTTATGCTGTTTGCACACAGCCATTTTAACTAAGGTTCTGAGTGGGAAAGGGTTTTTATGGCCATAAAACAGCTTGTCCAGACTTTGACATAGGTGGAGAAGGGGAGCTTTGAGACTAAATTGAAGTGTGGGGGCATTGGTGCATTGTGGACACATTTCTTATTAATTTATATGCTGAACATGTTCATTAGTATCAATAAGTTGTTTTCTTATATTGTTTTCAGGTTTCTACACAGCGTGGTTGCTACCAGCATCCCTGGTTGGCATATTTGTGTTCCTGTATGGAGTGTTCACCATCAATGACAATACACCTGCGTAAGTGTTTGCTATCTATCATAACACACCTGTGTAGTTGTTATATTTAACCCTTTGAGCGCTGGAACCGGATTTTGAAGGCCTTTGCAAACAGTTTGGATCCAGAACGTGGCGTCTCATCAGGATCCAAACTGTTTGCTATCCTGATAGTGGTCTTAGAAAAAAAATCGAAGAAAATGCTATTTATAGAATTCAGCAGACGACATTTAAGCAGATGACAAATTTCCCAGCATGCAAAGGGTTAAGAACAACATCCTGGTAAGTGCTCCTGGGTTTAGTAAAAAATCTCTAATAATTATGCCATAGATTTGATTTGATTAGGTCCTCGATTGCATTTAAAGCGTAAGGCTTATTGAAACACCTTTGAGTTTGTCTTTGAAAGAACCAGTTTTTGCTGTGTTAGAAGGAAGATCTTTTTATCTCCTTTTAAATGAGCAAGTTGATGTTGATGTCATAGGATATTTACTGCTCATTTACACACAATATTTTCCTGCCCAGTAACATCTAACTCATTCACACACCATTGTTCCCTCCCCAGTAACAGGGTGTGTTTTCCCTCCCCAGTTATCAGGTGTTATATTTCCCTCCCCAGTAACGAGGTGTGTTTTCCCTTCCCAGTAACGAGGTGTGTTTTCCCTTCCCAGTAACGAGGTGTGTTTTCCCTCCCCAGTAATAAGGTGTTATATTTCCCTCCCCAGTAAAAAGGTGTGTTTTCCCTCCCCAGTAATGAGGTGTTATATTTCCCTCCCCAGTAACGATGTGGTATATTTCCCTCCCCAGTAACGAGGTGTGTTCATCCAACCAGACCTACCAGATGTGTCCACTCTGTGATGAGAACATCGGCTGCCCATATTGGTTCCTGTCTGACGTCTGTATGTACATCAGGGCTGCATACCTGTTTGACCATCCGGGAACCGTCTTCTACTCAATATTTGTGTCCTTCTGGGGTAAGTTGGATTTCAATATTCCTGTCCTTTGTTTAGTTAGTTTTAACCTATTTATGTTACATGTAGCTTCATATCATTGAAAGCTTGAGCTTAGGCTCGAGTCCGTTTCCTGGGTAGAGCCAGTACTTGGTGTCTTTGGAAGAGACCTAAAGAATGCTCCCACAGTGGGAACTGGTTACCTATCCATTATTTGATAAAAACATATCTGATAGGCCACAGCAACTTAAAATTTGTGTGTTTCCTTCTTGGGTAGGTTGGTTTTGACCTGTGAAGAGAACACATGGTTGAAGAACGAAAGGATTATGTATTGGGGCTTATATCTTTATATTGAACATCATTGTAAGAAAAGCATTTAAATATATAATAACATTGCAATAAACAACACTTCCATATTACTAATGTTTTCTTTTTGTTACCCACTTGATATGTTGTTTCATTAATAAAGGCACAACATAATGCCATTTCAATGGTATTTTAAAGAAAACTGCTGAAGCTATTAATAAAGTAGATATGAGCCACTGTCATGGAAAATGGGACGTAAAGCATGTTTGTAAAGTGTTGTCCAAGATTAGCCTGTGCAGTCTGCACAGGCTAATCAGGGATGATACTTTATGTCTAGCCTGGATTTTTTTTAGAAGAGACTTATTTTAAACAGGAAATACTTACAATAGGAAAGTGTTGTCCCTGATGAGGCAGTGTTGACTTCATTAAGCCCCATTTTCCAGATTGCTTCTCATATGTGAAGTAACAGTTAGGTATGGAAGTAGCAGCACATTCATGAAAAGAACTCTCATGCAAAATCCTTTCTCTTCAAGTCTTTCAAAGTTAAAGTGAGCCGAATTCTCTTTCTGGGGAAACAGGGCTTTAGGAATTGCATAGATTTCATCCCAGATTAGCCTGTGCATAAAATTAGGGGCGACACTTTCCGCTTTAATGAAATTTTTCATTTAAAGTAAGAATTTTCTTAGCAAAAAATCCAATTAATGTGGAATATGTCTTCCCTAATTAGCCTGTGCAGACTGCACAGGCTAATATGGGATAACATTTTTTGCACATTCATGGAACCCTGTTTTCCCAGAGGGAAGCTCATGTATGGAAAGTAACCATCAAATATGGAAGTAACATCACACATTAGAGAAAAGAACTTTGATGTATTCTTTAACTTTTTTGAAATACTGTTCAATTTCTGTAATGCAGCTGTGACATTTCTGGAGTACTGGAAACGTAAGAATGCGAGCCTAGCCCATCACTGGGACGTGTCAGACTATGAGGAGGAAGAGGTAAGGGGTACAACTCTGTATTGTTCAAGGCAATTAACTTTACTAAAGGGAGGTAATTAATAAAGCAATGTTACTCTACTAAAGGAAACTAACTGTAAAAAGGTAAGTTCTATTTTCCAAAGAATTTCTGTCGTTCTTAAATGAGATATGTTGCGCATGCGCAAAGCAGTTTTTGTTGCGAGCGCTTCCGACGAAGCAGGTAAAAATTGTGAGTGTAAAATTCGATCGTAGATCGAAAAATACGTAATAAATACTAAAAACACTATTGCAGACGGAGTTTGCACATATTAATTTACATATAAACGCCGATAAACGTACACAATAGTGCATTTTGTGACAAATAAACATACAAAATCGTATCAACACGTGGTGTTGAAAATACAAAATGGCCGACGCCATGACAAAATTGGCTGTAGAGGCACAGCCTGGAGAGAAATGTGACAAAAAGGCGAAAGGAAAGCAGCCTGTTAAAAAACAAGTGGACAAAGCAAATGAGTCTAACTCTTCCGAAGTTCAGGTTTTAGAAATTTTGATGACATTGCAAGGTACTTTAGAGAGAGTAGACAATCCTCAAAGTTGAACGAGTTCAACGAGAGATTAAATAACATGGAACAGACTCAACAGTACGAGGAATACTGTGATGAATATGAAATGGATTGTGAGGATCAATCATATATGATGGTAACAGAGGGTGACGGCCCTTCTGGATCAGAAAATGTCACTACAAAAAGATCGAATTCAGGCGATCCTGATCGTAACAATAATAATACCACTTCTGAAAGCCGGTTTCAGACAATGTCAAAACGATTCAAAGCGCATGAGGAATGCTCAGTCAATGTTGATGGAGTTCTTGCTCAAAACATAAATGAACTTTTCGTTGAAGGCATCGATGATGGCCGATACACAGAATTGACTAAGGACGAGATAAATGCCCGCCCTGAAAATTGTCATGGGCTTGTTGTGGTGAAGTTGAATCAAATGATATGGGATGCAATATCCCCTATGGCTAGAACACGAGACAAGAAAATGCAAAATATTGAAACGTCCATGATAAAATCAGCTGTGATCCTCACAAAAGTAGTGAACAAATTAGCAAGCATCGAAAAGGAAAGAAATGACAAATGTGGCACAATAATTGACGAGTGTAATGACTCACTGGCTTTACTTGGATACGCTAACAGACAGATAAATTTGACACTGAAAGATTTCTTGAGGCCTGAACTGAATGCTGAGTACAGTCACCTGTGTAATCACAGTAGACCTGTGACATCATATCTTTTTAGTGACGATGTCTCTAAATCTGCCAGAGAATTGGAAGATTCAGCAAAAATCACCAACAAAATGTTTACATCTGGTAGACCATACAGAGGTGGATTTATGCGCAGAAGAGCCAGACGTGTTCCACGTTACGGTTTTAGAGGTGGCAGAGGACGTGCTTCCCATGGAAGAGGTCAATTTTACTTTGACACCCAAACAAGTGCAGAGTCAAAAAACTTCACTCCCAGGGATCATCCAGGGGAGTAGCCAGGCAATGATCAATGTAAGTACATGTGTTGTTGCTGGTAGATTAAAAAATTATGTTTCAGAATGGCGCAAATTGACTGATGACCCACAGATTATTGATATTGTTGAAAATTGCCATTTTAATATTAAAACAGAAATGTTATCAGAATTGTTCCATCAGAACTATCAATACAAATTTAATGAAAGAGAAATCTTGCTGTCAACAATGAAATAAATAAATTGCTCCATCTAGGGGTTTTGAAAAAAGTTGAGCCAGAAAATGGCCAAATTTTATCACCAGTTTTTCTACGGCCCAAGAAAAATGATGAATATAGAATGATATTGAATTTAAAGAAATTAAATAAGCACATTCCATATAAACATTTTAAAATGGATACCTTTGAAAAGGCTTTGACCTTGATAAATCCTGGTACTTTTATGGCATCAGTTGATTTGTGTCATGCATATTATTCAGTGACAATTGCTGAGGAACAGCAAAAATACTTTTGTTTCCAATGGAACAACAATAAATATCAATATACATGTCTTCCCAATGGCATATCGGAAGGCCCTAGATTGTTCACAAAACTTCTTAAACCAGTATATGCTCAATTACGAAACATGGGACATGTAAACTCAGGATTCATAGATGATAGCTTACTATGTGGTGATACACACGATGAGTGTAAGAAAAAAATCAGATACTGTTAATCTTATGTCAAAGGTGGGTTTCATAATAAATGAAGAAAAATCTGTGTTTGAGCCATCTACAAAGATTGTTTTCCTAGGTAATATCATTGATTCATTATCAATGACTGTTACATTTGTACATTGACAGAGGAAAGACACAATAATATTATAAAAGCATGTAAAGAATTAGTATGTCTTTCACAAACAACTATTAGACAAGTTGCAAAAGTCATTGGATTAATGGTTGCCAGTTTTAATGTCATAAATACTGACCTGTTATCGTATGCTTATACTTTCCAAGGGGAAATAACTCATCCGGAATTTTAACTGGGAATCCGCCACCTCAATACCGTAATACAGGCCAGGTTAAACATAGTGCAATGCAACCTAGCCAAAAATCGGTAACCAACCCTCAATATTCTTTCCGGATCAACCAGGTGTATACGTGTCTTTTACGGCTCTGAATTAAAATATTGTTTTTCACTTGGTTGATTGGGGTTTTGAATAGATAAATTGTGTTATTTATCTTTTTATTTCTCATTCGGATTAATTTGTGTGGATTTAATGGATTTTGTTTCATTTGTAAAAGGTAAGCCATGCTTGTTTTCATCGAACAATGGTTTATTTCTACCATGCTGGGTGTTTTCAGGCGCGAACGACCACGTGCAAAACGTGCTCTTCTAATACATTGCTAGAACGTGCAAAGCATGTTCTTCTAATGTGTTACGAGATCGTGCAAAGCGTGTTCTTCTATTGACAGATTGTTTATCATTTGCCATTGTGTGCAATAATGATTTTAACGTTCCGTATGACAATCTAATTGATCGTCATTTTATTTTTCATCTGTTTTGAATTAAACTTTTGTTTAATTTATGATCTACGGCAGTATTAATAATTTTCATTATGGTCAAATAATGATTTTATGTGCCGTATGATAATCTGGTCTGTGACCAGTTTATGGTTGAATATGCTTTGCTCTTGTTTTTCATATATTCGACTACATGATGGTCGCAGAAACAAGAGTGGATAAATACCCGGTGACTTCGCAGATCATGGATGATAGTTGCAGTATCAGTCACCGGGTATCGGGCACGATCGCGACCGTACTATGCTAAGTCTCTTAGACAGTCGGTCAACATCAGACCATATGGCGACACCCGTCAGCCGGTCTTTGCCCGATGGCATTGGTCAAGGACATCGACCAGTGCCGGACCATTTGGCATCCGCCATACGGTCATTATCCGGTGACAACACTGGTCATGATATGACCGGTACGTCACCGGGGACGTTGATCACGGACCATTGATCGACGTCTGACCGGCCGGTCCGGTCACCGGTCATGTCACCGGTCCGGTCCGGTCATTGATCACCGGACCGGTCTCCGGTCATGTCACCGGTCCGGTCACCGGTCCGGTCCGGTCACCGGTCCGGTCACCGGTCCAGTCCGGTCCGGTCACCGGTCCGGTCATTGATCACCGGTCCGGTCACCGGTCATGTCACCGGTCCGGTCACCGGTCCGGTCCGGTCACCGGTCCGGTCCGGTCACCGGTCCGGTTATTGATCACCGGTCCGGTCCGGTCACCGGTCCGGTCACCGGTCATGTCACCGGTCCGGTCACCGGTCATGTCACCGGTCCGGTCATGTCACCGGTCCGGTCATGTCAACGGTCCGGTCCGGTCACCGGTCCGGTCATTGATCACCGCTCCGGTCACCGGTCAACAGTCATCAGTTAGGCCTGCCACCGATAACACCAGTCACCGGTCAAGAAGAAGAACTCGGTCTTCTTCATTGAATTATTCTCCTATTCTTCGTTGAATACATCGTCTTCATCAAGGATTAGACATCGGACACGCTCTTCTTCGTCGAGCAGTTCTCATCGTCGCAGCTCTCGTAAGCGATCACGTCGTCACTCACGGAGACGTTATTCTAGAAGATCTCGGTCTCATCGCAGCCGATCCACATCTCGGCCGATCCAGATCTCGACATCGCATGAAATGAGGACGTCGTCAACCTTCACGTAGACATCAGCGGACTGCATTGAGCACCACTGGATATTTATCGAACATACCTCTCCTTCATTGAGCAGTTCTCGGCGTTGATACGCTCGTAAGCGATCATGTCAATGCTCACGGAGACAATATTGTAGAAGACAATATTTCCAGCGTAGCCGAACAATATTTCGGCATCGAAGTTATATGGATGTCGCCACTTCTCACGTAGGCGTTAATGAACCTACTGGTCATATCGACGTTCTCCATTTTATTCCTTTAGGAATATCATGTCTCCATTCCACGTGTGATGGTTCTTCTTATGGCATCCACACATGTTGCAGTCACCGAGCCGTAGTTGTATACGAACACTAGTTCGTTTAACATTCAGGCTTCGGGATAAGCTGTTCTTTTCTCCACTACGACTACAAGGACACTTATGCCTATTAATACTGATTAACTACCGTTGTTTTCCGGTTAACATTATCAGATGACTTCGTGGATGGTCATTCTTCTGCACCAGATATTTCCATTCTGACGCAGTTATATTATACCGGTCCCGATCACCGGACATCGGTCACCATTCATCGGTCATATCACCGATCACTGATCACCGGTCAGAATAAGTGATGTCTCATCGCCATCGGATTGGATTTTTTTTTTTTTTTTTTTTTTTTTTTTTGGCATGATCTTCTTTTCCGAGCAGTGCTTGACATTGATAACAGACCATATGGATTCCATCATTTTTCGGTCTTTAACTGGTAACGTCACCGGTCATATTATGACTGGTCCGTTCACCGGGCTACAGTTACCGGTCATTGACCGGTCCGGTTCGGTCACCACTTACCAATTACCGGTATTCCACTGTGTTTTCATCGGTCAATTTTTAGTATCACGGGTATCGTCTACATTACATAGTTGTATACCCCTGGCTATGATTGTATTGAATACTATATTTTATGGATTCAACAATCTACATGACTTTTTGTGTTTTTCAATACTGATGTTCTACTGGCGACGGTTACCAAATCATGCTATATCTGTTATTTGTACTTCTATCTCAACCGGCTACATGCAGACTACTGGTCTTGCAGATAGATCGGCTGAAGTGGGCTCGGAGACTAGCATTGAGGTCGAACATTACTATTTGACCTCTATTAATTTATGTTCGAGACCCGAAGGATGAATTGTTTTAACCGCCTTTACCTGTCGGCTACAGACTTTGCAGTCAGTGTCACGGAACAGTTGGGACACATTAATGACGCTAGCAGGATTAGCAAGACGACATTTGTATCGACTTCTGCTTTTCTATTGCTCCTACGGCAGTGCATATTTTCAAGCTACTGGAATCAACAAGAGTTCTGATACATAGGATTGCCTATCAGATTGACCGCATAGCGGCTACAGTCTTGTAGATGGCTTAGGACCTATTGAACTCAGATCTTAGATCTTAGGATCTGGAGGGACCTCATCTTAAAGTTATTCTTCTATTACACTTCTGGCCATAACAGGCCGTCTTCCTATAACTGGTCGTATTCCTTTCGGAATTCGTCCAGGTTAGAAGTCTTGAAGTAAATGGATTAATCAAGTCAGAATTTAAGACTTCCATGCATTCTACCGGCAAGCGTGGACCCGCTTAAGGTTACCCCTAGGGTTTTCACCTTTTTCTGCCATCACACCTCCGATTCCGGAGGTACCACTATCAATCATATTTCCGTACTTCGCAAATCGATGACTTCGCGACCTGTATTATCCAGGATTTTAAAGGCGCCTGTTATTGGTTCAAGAAGAGGCTATATTCTGTAGATAGGTCATAAACTTATAAGTGTTAAACACTGTCCTATTCTACCAATTTTCAAGTGTGTTTGGAGTGGGAAAGTTCGGCTTGCCGTGGTTTCTTTGCCCACCCATCCTTGACAAATGGTTCCGGTCACCGGTCGGTATTTACCGGTCCGGTCACCGGTCCTTCTGCTGAGACGTCTTTTCTTACGTCCGTTTCAGCTTTATTTTTAAGATAATTGTATTAATCTCGGGATTATTTAATGACACAGATTTCCATCTTTTTGTCATTATTTACCACTATTCAGTGGTGTCTAGACTAGAAGATTATCTTGGCTAGAATATAGTTTATTCTACCACAACCTTCCTTACATCTTATACAGATGTGAGCAGATAAGGTTATGGACGATCACATAGAACAACGTATCTTGATTTTCTCAATTATGTGGTATCCTAACGAATATCACCTGCACATCTACATCTTGAAAAGCGAAAATTCTTTTTAGCTGTTTTTCGTTTACAACACATTTTCACGATTCCTTTGTGATGGTTTCAACTATCACACATCGGTCGTGGTTTACTTACAGACACGGAGGTGATCATATTATCACTCCTTGTAACTGGAAATCAGGAACTTATTCGTTCTTTGCAAGAACAACAAATTTTCTCTATCGTCTTTCTCATACCAGTTCGTCTCAACGCCCTGTTGGACCTTTTGTCCTGCAGTTCTTTCTTTCGAATTATTTTTCCGTTGGGTTCAATAATGTAATTGCGCATGCGCGGCAGTGAAGTTGCAGACGAGTTGCATGGTGTACATAGTATATCAAAGAATGTTGTTTATCATCAAACGCTAGTTATTAGCGTTATGCGATCGTATATCGCAGTGTATACCGGTATGCTGAACAACGTCAACAATGCAGTTCACAGAAATCGATCCAGCAGGGTGTGCGATTGTTATACATTCGTCCATTGACATAAACTGGAATATCTTGCCTTCTTGGTGAGTTTTTGCAATAACTGAGTTTTTGCCATAATTTCATGAAATATACTTAATGAACCATGGGATTATGGTTCAACGACCTTTTAAGTCTCCTGTACAATTATTTTCAGGAAACTTCTTCACAGGTCAAATATCATATCTCACTGAGACATATTTTTACTGATCCAAACATGTGCCACTTCATGTCTGGCCATTAATAACTTTTAGTTATCTCTACAGAAGAACGTTTTTCTGTTAGAGTTTCAATCCTTGTTACTTGTGCAAGGATAATTCCATCAGAACTGTATAAAGGTTCTATGGAAATTCATTTTTTACTGGGTAATTGAGAGCATAGTTATTACCTTAATCACTCTGCTAGATACATAGAGGTTTTTCTCATCTTTTTCTTGATGATAAGAAATTTGTTCTTTTCTTCATCAAAGGATAGAGATTATGCTTTCGTATACCTTGTTTTGTGTAAGTCATCGCAACTCTGTGCTGTCTTACCTATTTTGGAACTGATCCAAACTATGGAACGTCAACACTATGTTTTTCGTTCCTTTACCTTCTTAAGCGGTTTTGACTTGTGTAACATGTTGGGATGCTTAATGAGCTCCCTATGAACCTTTTTCATCAGGCTTATTAACAGTTCCAATATAATTTTAAGATGGTTTTCCTTCTTATTATGGCTTTTACCATACGGAGAAGTGAAATTCATGCTTTTTCTGTTGAATACGACCAATTCCAGTTGGATCTATTGTCGTTTTCACTTTGTTGTGTCAGCCCGGATTCCTTGCTTAATATCAAGCCCTCTATATGGCTTCTACCTTCAAGTTTCCAAGTTTTCTTAAACTGGTAGTCATGAAGATGAGGATAAACTTTTTTGGGCAATCAGGGCTTTGAAGTTCTATCTCAGCAGTGTTAGTCAGAAGTCCATTCGAGGTTCTCAAAGACACTCTTCATTTCCCCCAAAAAGGGGGGGGGAGATGTGTCTGCAGCTTCTATTTCTCGGGGTTAGACCTCGACTAAGGAAAGTTAATCTTATCCTATCTAAGGATTCATTCCTTTTTAGGATCTGACCGCATGAATTAAGAGCTCTGTCTGTTTTGTGGGCATATATTAATCACACCCCATTTTTTGACGTGCTCTAAGCTGTTTACTGGAGGAATCCGACCACCTTGTCATCTTTTTATCTTCGTTTTCTGAAGTGCAAACAATACAATTTGTATACGTTTGGGCTTGTTGTGGTTTCACTAACGGTAGTGTCTTCTTTACGACATAGACATATTACTCTGTCCGAGAAGTCATAACTAATACCGTTTTAACGAAGATTACTTGATATCATTAGCTGATAACCCTGTTTATGGGTTCTACTGTGTTGGGAAAATATATACGAACCTTCCCACCGCAGCTGCAAAATCAGCATACGATAACAGGTCAGTATTTATGACATTAAAACAAATTTTTTAAATAAAATTCATTTTAATTATTAAATACTTACCTGTTATCGGTAAGTCCCACCTCCCACCCCGCTATTCGATTAATATTTTTGTATATATATTGAAAGAATATTGAGGGTTGGTTACCGATTTTTGGCTAGGTTGCATTGCACTATGTTTAACCTGGCCTGTATTACGGTATTGAGGTGGCGGATTCCCAGTTAAAATTCCGGATGAGTTATTTCCCCTTGGAAAGTATAAGCATACGATAACAGGTAAGTATTTAATAATTAAAATGAATTTTATTTAAAAAATTTGTTTTTCAGCTGTTGAATATGGCAAGTTGCATTATAGAAGCTTAGAAAAAGCCAAAATACTATCACTGAAACGAAACCAGGGTAATTACAATGCTTTAATGTTCATATCAGAGTGTATGAAACAGGATATAATGTGGTGGATACAGGAATTACATAAACAAAAACGAACAATCTTAAGAAAAAATTCAGATATAAGGCTCTATACTGATGCATCTCTAGAAGGCAGGGGTGCAGTTTGCGAAGGTGTACATATTGGTGGTAGATGGTCAGACACAGAAAGGCAATTTCACATAAACAGCCTGGAGTTAAAAGCAATCCTGTTCGGTTTGAAGTCGTTTACGATCCAATTTAAAGATAAAAGTGTTCAAGTTTTTTCTGATAATTCCACAGCAGTAAGCTACATCACAAATATGGGTGGTATTAAATCTGAAGAATGCAATTTAATAGCTGTTCAAATTTGGAATTGGTGTATTGAAAACAACATATTGTTAACATGTTCCCATATTGCAGGGTCATTAAATTGTGAAGCAGACATAGCTTCCAGAAGTTTTAATGATAAATTGGAATGGAAATTACATTCCAAAATTTTTGCAAATATATGTAATATATGGGGAAAACCAGACATTGACCTGTTCGCAACCAGGTTAAATGCTCAAACATCCTGTTACTGTTCCTGGAAACCTGACCCAGAAGCACAATTCATAGATGCATTTTCTTGTAATTGGAACACATGGAATTGTGTTTATTTATTCCCTCCTTTCAGTTTGTTGGGAAGATGCATCCAGAAAGTCAGACAGGATCAGGCAACAGGCATTGTGATCGCACCGTTATGGCCAACTCAGACCTGGTTCCTACGGTTGATGGAAATTTTGGTGGATATACCAATTATAATCCTAAAACGGCACAAGTTACTTCAACTTCCATATCAAGACAAGGAACATCCACTGTGGAAAAAACTCAAGCTGATTGTATGCAAAGTGTCCGGGAAAGTTTTAGAAAACAAGGTATTTCAGAACAGTCTACCAACATACTTATGTGTTCCTGGAAAAGAGGAACAAAGAAACAGTACCAGGTATTCATATTAAGATGGTTTTGTTACTGTAGTGAAAGGCAAATCAATAAATTTTCTCCAAATGTGGCACAAGTGATTGAATTTCTAACTGAACAGTTTAACAATGGACTTGGTTATGACAGTTTAAATACAGCCAGAGGTGCATTGTCTTCTCTTGGTATTGATTATGAGGGATTCAGAATCGGATCACATCCTCTTATAATACGATACATGAAAGGAATTTTCACATTGAAGCCACCTCAACCAAAATATACAGCTATATGGGATGTTCAACCTGTGCTTAAATATTTGAGAAAACTTTCACCAGTAAAACACTTAAAATTAAAGGACTTAACTATGAAGCTTGCAATGCTTGTTGCCTTAACGAATGCTGCACGAGTTCAGTCGTTGCGTTTTTTAACTGTTGAAAATATAAAGAAGTTAAGAAATGAATTTAATGTTCAGTTCTCTAGTTTGTTGAAACAAAACAGGCCTAACTATAATGTTTCATTTATGACTTTAAAGGCCTAACCTCCAGATAGGAGACTATGTGTATTTACCGTTTTAAAAGAGTATTTGTGTCGCACAAGAAGTGCAAGAAAACGCCAATGGTTGTAAACAGTTGTTTATTAGTTATGTTAAGCCTTACGATGCAGTCAGTAAGGACACCATATCACGATGGATTCGCGTTATCATGACGAGAGCTGGAATCGATGTTCAGGAATTCGGAGCTCATAGTGTAAGGAGTGCAGCAGTGTCTACTGCTCATGCAAATCATGTACCAATATCAACAATTCTTGACAAAGCAGGGTGGTCAAATGAAAGAACTTTTGCAAAGTTCTATTGTAAGAAGATACAAAGCACAGATAAATTTCAAGATGGTGTCTTGGGATAAAGAATGCTGATTAATAGGAAACAAGGTATGCCGTTGTTTATCACATTATTGCTTTGAAATCTCATTTAAGAACGACAGAAATTCTTTAGACGAAATAGAATTTAAAAATTAAACGAGACTTACCTTGGTTTAGTTGACGTTTAATTTCAATTCTATGAGTTATAGAATTGATGGAGGGCTTAAATCCACCCACCCTCCCTGCAAACCAACTTCAAGGAAGTTTCAAATATGAAAATTTGACGATATTGTTCAAAACATTACTTTCATTTTAAACTGTTAATTTTTTATAATAATGTGAGAAACATCGGGTTTTGGAAACTGCTTTGCGCATGCGCAACATATCTCATTTAAGCCCTCCATCAATTCTATAACTCATAGAATTGAAATTAAACGTCAACTTAACCAAGGTAAGTCTCGTTTAATTTTTAAATTTTACTTAAGGGAAGCTACTACTAAAGGAATGCTAATTACTTGACTGAAAGGAATTAATAACTAAAGGGAAATAACAACTGGAGGGAGGTAACTACTTAAGGAATGTTACTTTACCAAAAGGAAGTAACTACAAATGGAATGTTACTCTACGAAAGGGAAGAAACCACTGAAGGGAAATAACTACTTAAGGAGAGTAACTACTGAAGGGATGTTACTGTACATTAGGGAAGTAACTTCTAAAGAAGAATGACTACAAAGGGAAGTAACTACTAAAGGGAAATAACTACTTAAGGTATGTAACTATTAAAGGGGAGTACCTACTGAAGGGAAATAAACACTTAAGGGAGACAACTACCAAAGGGAACTATTTTTAACTACTAAAGGGAAATAACTACTTAAGGAAAGTTACTCTACAAATGGGAAGTTACTACACAAGGGAAATTAAAAGATTGCAACTTTGCTAAATTTAAGTTACTACTTAAGGAAAGTTTCTTCATTAGGGATGTTACTCAACTAAAAGGAAGTTACTACTTAAGTCATTAGTTATGTTCTGTATGAGGTTCAGTACTTATAGATGGGCCCTTTACTTGAATGAGTAATTGTGGGATTTAATGTGGTATTGTTGGGATCATTGTGTTTTTTTTAAATTAATTAAATTTTGTTGTCTTACTACAACCACTGTGTCAGTATACGAGTAGTATACAAGATTGAAACGTCCAAAAAAATATTCTTATGCACCATTCCTCCAATAAATTACAGCACCTATCAAGTCCTATATAGAGTAAGTTATTTTATTAAAACAAAAATGAAGCCAATCCTGTGCAATTCCAATTTTTAAATTTTAATCTTTGTAAATAGTTTTTCACTTCAACACTCTACATTTGAGCCTCTATCTGGGAAAATGGGGCTTTATGCATGTACATTAAGTGTGGTCCCAGATTAATCTGTGCAGAACGCATAGACAAATGTGGGATGACAGACAGACAGACAGACAGACAGATTTTTTATTCAAGACTTAAACAAAGTACATCGTCTATATATATACAATCGCACATATATATTGTCATGTAATTTTATACAAAAATAAATAAGCAGAAAAAATATGTTAGATACACACAAAAACCACAGAAAGCAAAACTCGTGGTTTTTAAAATAAGATTGTTACAAATGCAGTTGGTAATATATTACATACATTATAAGTATACAGGAGATGAATATATTATGACATATCATTTATCAGTCTTGATCGTATAGATAGCGCGTTTTTGACAAACAGTGACAGATTAATAAGTTCCATTTTATCCTCCGTTTTTAACAAATTCAAATATTTATAAACAGATGGTTTGATATAATAGTTGTTCATGACACTTTTATGGTATTTTTTGTTTTAAGGAAGTCTCTTCTTTGTAAAAATTCAGTTTAGGAAGATAGTTTCGTCCCTTATTAGCCTGTGGGGACTGCACTTGCTAATCTGGATCCACACTTTATGCACATGCATTACGTCCCATATTCATAAAGGGAGGCTCATATCTTACACCGTACTTCCCATGGTATTTTGTTTTTAAAGAAAGTATTTTGTTTGTAAAAGTTCAGTCTAGACGTTAAGCCCCATTTTCTCAGAGTAAACTCATTCATAACACAACAGTTCCCGTGGTATTGCACATCGCCCGTGGTATTCAAAGATGGAGTCTCATTGCTAACACAACAGTTCCCGTGGTATTGCACATCGCCCGTGGTATTCAAAGATGGAGTCTCATTGCTAACACAACAGTTCCCGTGGTATTTCACAGTTCCCGTGGTATTTCAAGTTCCCGTGGTATTTCACAGTTCCCATGATATTTCACAGTTCCCGTGGTATTTCACAGGAGCGACCGCGTCCTGAGTACGCAGCCAAGGCTCCCACATACGAGGAGAACCCGATCACCCGTGTCAAGGAGCCGTACTTTCCACCACGCAAACGCCTTCCCAGAATCCTGTCTGGAATTGCTGTCATTATCATCATGGTGAGTTGGTCAGCTGGTTATCTTTGGTGCTGCCGCGCTTCGGAGGTACATTTATAAACAAGTAAATGACTCTTAAAATCTGCTTCCTTTTTTAGCTTCTGTTGAATTTTGAAAAGTTGCGTTCAACTCTGACCATGTTGTGACAGGTCCTAAATAAGCAGTGGATCAAGCTACCTTAACATTGCTGCATGACATGTTTTCATCTGGTGATAAAATTTAAGTCTATCAACAATGCTTTCAACAGCATTAAATTGATTATACAAAATAGGTATTGAACAAGATTAAATTTCTTATACAATATTGGTATTAAACAAGATTAAGTTTATAATATAATTTTGGTATTGAACAAGATTAAGTTTATTCACAAGTGTGGTATAGAATAAACATTAAGTTTATTATTCAAATTTTGGTATTGAACAAGATAAAGTATATTTAACAAGTTTGGTATTAAACAAGATTTAGTGTATTATACAAGTTTGATATTGAACAAGATTCAGTTAATAATACAAGTTTGGTATTGAAAAATATTAAGTTTATTATACAAGTTTGGTATTGAAAAACACAAAGTCTATTATATGTAGTTTGGTATAGAATATAAATCAGTTGATTATACCAGATTTCTACTTAACAACATTAAGTTTATCAGACAAGAGATCTATTCATTAATATAATGTTTATTATACAATATTTCTTGTCAACAACACTAAATTATTTAACAAGAAGCCTATTCAACAACACTTAGTGTACCATACAATATCTCTATGCAACTCAATTAAGTTTATCAAGCATGTTTTATTGACCGTTCCAAGGCGGTGACCCCAGCTTTATTCATATTTTGTGTTTATGTTGCTTTGTATTGTGCTGTATTGTGCTGTTTTGTACTGTTTGGGCAATCGGTCACTTGCCTTAAATAAAGGGCCAACTAATTGTTTTTAATGAAAATTCAATACTGCTCCAGCAGCTGGAGTTTCACTTCTTTATATTGTTTTGAACAACATTTATTTTATCATACATGATCTGTTTCAACAAAATGAAGTTTATCATACAAGATCTGTTTTCAACAACATTAAGTTTAACATACAAGATCTCTGTTCAACAATATTAAGTTTATCAGTAAAGATCTATATTTAACAACATTAAGTTTATCAGCAAAGATCTATATTCAACAACATTAAGTTTGTCAGCAAAGATCTCTATTTAACAACATTGAGTTTATCAGTTAAAGTCTCTTCAGCCAACATTAAGTTTATCAGTAAAGATCTCTATTCAACAACATTAAGTTTGTCAGCAAAGATCTATATTCAACAATATCATGTTTATCAGTAAAAATCTCTATTCAACAACATAAAGTTTATCAGTAAAGATCTCAATGCAACAACCTTAAGTTTATCAGTAAAGATCTCTATTTAACAACATTGAGTTTATCAGTTAAAGTCTCTTCAGCCAACATTAAGTTTATCAGTAAAGATCTCTATTCAACATCATAAAGTTTATTAGTAAAGATCTCTATTCAACCACATTAAGTTTATCATACAAGATCTCTATTCAACCACATTAAGTTTATCATACAAGATCTCTATTTAACAACATTAAGTTTATCAGTAAAGATCTCTATTCCAGTGTTCTTTCTAGACCGCGCGATTGCGCGATTCGCGCTATTTTTTCAAAGATCGCGCACATCTGCAGCATGTGTGCGAGAAAATTGCAGTTATATTTAACAGCAGTTACAATGGTATTTCACTGACTTGACTGTTTTAAGTAATGTAGAAGTTAAAAAAAATAAACATTAAAACGAAAATGAAAACATATAAATGGTACTTGATCAATTCCCCCCCATTTGTGAAAAATCCCCCCTATTTTTCAAAGTGAGGGGGGAAATTCCCCCCTACTTTTCGATTTCTAGAATGAACACTGCTATTCAACAACATTAAGTTTATCAGTAAAAATCTCTTTTCAACAACATTAGGTTCATTAGTAAAGATCTTTATTCAACCACATTAAGTTTATCAGTAAATATCTCTATTAAACAACATTAAGTTTATCAGTAAAGATCTCTATTCAACTACATTAAGTTTATCAGTAAATATCTCTATTAAACAACATTAAGTTTATCAGTAAAGATCTCTATTCAACTACATTAAGTTTATTAGTAAATATCTCTATTAAACAACATTAAGTTTATCAGTAAATATCTCTATTAAACAACATTAAGTTTATCAGTAAAGATCGCTATTCAACTACATTAAGTTTATCAGTAAAGATCTCTACTCAACCCCATTAAGTGTATCAGTAAAGATCTCTACTCAACCCCATTAAGTGTATCAGTAAAGATCGCTATTCAACCACATTTAGTTTATCAGTAAAGATCGCTATTCAACCACATTTAGTTTATCAGTTAAGATCTATATTCAACCACATTTAGTTTATCAGTTAAGATCTATATTCAACCACATTTAGTTTATCAGTTAAGATCTATATTCAACCACATTTAGTTTATCAGTAAAGATCTATATTCAACCACATTTAGTTTATCAGTAAAGATCTCTATTCAACTGCATTAAGTTAACCATACAATATAGGTATTGAATTAAATTGAGTTATCATACAAGATTTTGATTTAATCACATTAAGTTTATCATACATGATCTCTGTTGAACAATATTAACTTTACGTAACTAGGCTTTAATAGTAGTGTGTTGCTGTATTTCATATAAAGCTAGTGATGATATTGATTTGTATGCCCCCGGTAGGATGGCATATAGCAGTTGAACTGTCACTCAGTATGTCAGTCTGTCAGTCTGTCCGTCTGTCCAAAAAAAAACTTTAACGTTGGCCATAACTTTTACAATATTATTAAAGATAGCAACTTGATATTTGGCATGCATGTGTATCTCATGAAGCTGCACATTTTGATTGGTGGAAGTTCAAGGTCAAGGTCATCCTTCAAGGTCAAAGGTAAAAAAAAAAATCAAAGCGGCGCAAAAGGGGGCATGGTGTTTCTGACGAACACATCTCTTGTTTCTGTGATATATGACACTTGTGATGATATTGATTGTGGCTGTGATATTTCACTTGACACTTTTGATGATATTGATTGTTGCTGTGATATTTCAGTGGACACTAGTTGTGATATTGATTGTTGCTGTCATATTTCAGATGATACTACTGATGATAATGATTGTTGCTGTGATATTTCAGATGATGCTTGTGATGATATTAATTGTTGCTGGGATATTTCAGATGACTCTAGTGATGATATTCATCGTCGCAGTGATCATGTACAGAGTGCTGGTCAGCATACCACTTTTTCAACACGCTAGCACACGTCCACGGGCCCAGCTAATAGCCTCTTTCTCGTCGGCTATCGTCAACCTTTTATGCATTATGGCCCTGGGGCGAGTGTATGAAAAACTGGCATTGAAAATGACACAATGGGGTGAGTACTTTTGTTTTGTATTTTAATCTGGGGTCTGCAAAAAAACTGACCGTGATGATGATCATTTGGAGTTTATATACGTCTAGGCCCTGGGGCAAGTGTATGAAAAACTCGCTTTGAAAATTACACAACGGGATGGGTACTTTAGTTTGCATTTTTATCCTTGGTCCTCTAAAAACTGGCCTTGATTATGATTATGTGGAGCATTGATATGCATAATTGCCCCGGGATAAGTGTATGAAAAGTTGGCACTGAAAATGACATTATGGGGTGGGTACTTCAGTTTTGCATTTATCTTTGGTTAGCAAATTGCTTTGATTATGATTATGTGGAGTTGATATACATCATGACACTGGGTTAAGTGTATGAAAAACTGGCATTATACATGACACAATGGGGTCGGTAATATAGTTATGCATTTTTATTTTGGGTGTGCAATAAACTGGCATCGAAACTGACATAATAGGGTGGGAACTTTAGCTTTTGCATTTTTATCTTCTGTGTGCAAAAAAAAACTGGCAACGAAAATAGTAAGTAGCGTTTATATTTTCATTCTTAATTTTGTTTTTATTAACCTGAGGTTTTCCGAAGGAAAAAACTGGTTATTAGATTGGCGAATGCGGGCGGGCTGGCGGGCGGGCGGAACAAGCTTGTCCGGGCCATAACTTTGTCGTTCATTGTGAGATTTTAAAATCATTTGGCACATTTGTTAACCATCATTAGACGGTGTGTCGCGCGAAAAAATTACGTCAATATCTCCAAGGTCAAGGTCACACTTTGAGTTCAAAGGTAAAAAATGGCCATAAATGAGCTTGTCTGGGCTATAACTATGTCATTCATTATGAGATTTTAAAATCATATGGCACATTTGTTCACCATCATGGGACGGTGTGTCGCACGAAAGAATCACATCAATATCTCCAATGTCAAGGTCGCCACGACTAAAAATAGATTTATTTTAAAACAAACTTACAAAGGGGGTTAATTTTGTTTGTTCATTTTAAAAGTTCAGTTTGAGTTGTCTCCCTTTATCAGATTTTTTTTCACAATGAAAACCTGGTTTTGTGACAATTTTGTCACTTGTTAAGACATTTATTTTAATTGAACCTGGGTTTTTCTTACGCATAAATGTATGAGCATAATAATGTTTTATTAATATAAGTAAATTGATAAATAAATAATAGTTTACCTCATTGTCATCTTCTTGAAATGCTATGATACATGAATTCAATACATTTTGCATACATACTTTTTAAAATAAACTTCATTCAATGAATGTTGTCATATTTAGATACTGAATTCTTACCATTCACATTCCTGGAAAACATGGCTAAATGCATGTGCATGATGTTTTGTCACAATTAGCCTGTGCAGCTGCACAGGCTAATCAGAGAGGACATTAGACAACTTTTTGGCCAATAAAGGATTTTTGTTAAGAAGAGACTTACTTTAATATAATACCGTAAAACGCTGTGTATAACGCGCATCTACTTTTTGAAGCAAAAAAATTGGGAAGAAAAATTTTTGGAGCAAAAAATCGGGGAAAAAATTCTGTATCGTAGGAAAAAATCTCTTGGCATGACTGTTGTGGTGTATAATGCGCATCAAGTTTTTAAAATTACATTTTGGGGTAAAAAAAAGTGCGCGTTATACACAGCGTTTTACGGTATCTAAAATATTCTGTGAAGACAGAAAGTGTTGTCCCAGATAAGCTTGTTCAGACAGGCTAATCTGGGGTGACTCTTTTTGCACATGTATTAAGCCCAGTTTTTCCAAGAAGGAAGCCCAAATTATCCCCAAACAATAGGCAATGCTTATCTCTTATTGCTAAGAGATGGATTGCCTCCAGTCGGAGTATGAATGTACAAGGGAAGTAACTTAATTAATTGGAAGTAACTTTATTAAAGGGAAGTTACTACTAAAGAGAAATAACTACTAAAGGGAAGTAATTACATAATTAGAATGTTAGTCTACAAGAGGGCAGTAACTTAACCCTTAAAGCGCTGGAGCTGAATTTTAAAGGCCTTTGCAAACAGTTTGGATCCAGATGAGACGCCACAGAACATGGCGTCTCATCAGGATCCAAACTGTTTGCTATTCTGATAGTATTCTTTGAAAAAAATTGAAGAAAATGCTAATTTTAGAAATTCTGCAGACGACATTTTAGCAGACGACAAATTTCCCAGCATGCAAAGGGTTAACTAAAAATATTAAGTACATTCTCTCTCTTGTTGCTATAGAGATGCACCGTACCCAGACAGAGTTTGAAGACCAGCTGACCTTCAAGGTGTTCCTCTT
Organism: Dreissena polymorpha; assembly: GCF_020536995.1. Taxonomy (NCBI): domain Eukaryota; kingdom Metazoa; phylum Mollusca; class Bivalvia; order Myida; family Dreissenidae; genus Dreissena; species Dreissena polymorpha. Next base: position 38,603,538 of record NC_068362.1, on the reverse strand, counting down.
CCAGTTTGTCAACTTCTACTCATCCATCATCTACATAGCTTTCTTCAAGGGAAAGTAAGTAGGAAGAGCATGTTTGTTTAAGGGCAAATAAGAAGGAAGAGTGTTGGTTCTAGTGCGAATAAGTAGAAAGAGGGTGTTAGTTAGGATAAGAAAGAAGGTAGAGCCTGTTTATGAATGGGCAAATAAGAAGAAAGACCATGTTAGTTCAAGGGCATGTAAGTTGGAAGCGCGTTTTAGTTAAAGGGCAAGTAAGTAGGAAGAGTGTTAGATCAAGGGCTAATAATTTAGAAGAGAGTATTTGTGCAAGGGCAAGTTAGTTAGAAATGTGTGTTAGTTCAAGGTCTTATAAGTAGGAAGAGCATGTTGGTTCAAGGGCAAGTAAGTAGGAAGAGTGTTGGTTCAAGGGCAAGTAAGTAGGAAGAGCATGTTAGTTTGAGGGGGAGTAAGTAGGAAGAGAATGTTAGTTCAAAGGCAAGTAAATAGGAAGAGTGTTGGGTCATGGCAAGTAAGAAAGTGGAGCTTTTTTTCAAGGGCAAGTAAGTAGATAGAGTGTAGTTTCAAGGGCAAGTAATTAGGAAAATGTTTGGTCTATTGCAAGTAAGTAGGAAGATAGTTTTGTTTCAAGGGCAAGTAAGTAGATAAAGCATGTTTGTGCAAGGACAAGTATTTGGAAGAGCATGTTTATTAAAACGTTTCAGCATTTTTTTTTCTGTAAAAAAGTAAAAATGTAATTCAGTACTGAATGTCACAAGGTATTGCACCCCTGTAAATAGAGCATTAATATTTTTGCAGTTGAACATTAAGTTTAGATAACCATATAGATATATTTTGTATTCCTTCCTTCAAAGAAAGCGGCATGGAGAAGTCACAGTTTTTGTCTGCCTGTCTGTGTGTCATTGTTAAAATTTTGTCTCATGCATAACTTTGCCATATAATTGATGGATTTTGAGTTAGCTTTGACCAAATGTCCACCATCATTAGACAATGTGCTGTGTGTAACACCCATCTATCAACCTTAAACATCCAGGTCATGTAGAGGTGAAAGGTCAAATTTTGCCACAAAAAAACTTCAAAATTCCTGTCCCAGCCAAATTTTTTCCATATATTGATGGATTTTGAAATTACTTGGAGCAAATGTAAACCATCATGAGACAACATGTCACATGTAACAACCTACTGACTACCTCTAAGGTCAAGGCCACACATTTTAAAGGTCATATTTAGCTATTAAACAGCTTGTCATGACTGTAAATTTGGCATTCATCATGCTATTTTAAAGTTAATTACAACAAATGGCCACCATGAGATGGCGTTTTTTGTGTGTACAAAACCTGTTTCTTACATCAGAGGTCAAGGTCTAAGGTCTGATTTGGCCATATAATGCCTTCCTTGTCTATGCTATAACTTTGTCATTCATCATGCAATTTAAAAACAACTGACCACAAATGACAACCATGAGCAGACAAAGTGTCTTGTGTATTTCTTGTTTATCTCACATGTCAAGGTCACATTAAGAGGTCAAAAGACAAAATTAATCTGACCACAAAAAGCTAGTTTTGAGAAAAAAGTTTAATGTGTGGGCATCAGTTCCCCATCGACACAAGTGTTGTAATAACCTTCTACTAAAATTATATGAGCCGTTCTCTAGGTAAACTGGGCTTAATGCATGTGCGTAAAACGTTGTCAAGATTAGCCTGTGTAGGCCACACATGCTTATCAGGAACAGCACTTCCGCTATATTAGATTTTGCTTAGAAGAGAAATCCTATAAAGGAAAAATTCTATAAAAGCAGAAAGTGTTGTTCCTACATAGCCTGTGAAGTTTGCACAGACTTAAGCCAAGTTTATGAAGAATAAGGCTCATACAAAGTTTCTTCTATTTCAAGGTTTGTTGGTTACCCTGGCCACTACACTACATTCTTTGGCCTGAGGAGTGAGGATGTAAGTACATTTGAGAATCCTTTGAAAATTGGGCTGAATGCATGAGGGTTAATCAGTGAAAAATCTGTCTGCTTTTGTTGTATTTTTAATTCGAGGGAAGTCGTTTCTGAGCAAAATTCGGGTGTAGACAGGTTTTACTCACTTAGAACATGAAGTTAAATTAATTATTTACTTAAACATGCACAACAGTCAACACAAACTAAATCAGGAAAAGGACATGTAATAATTATTTCAATATTAGAAGACAAACTTAACTAAATGGAACATTATTTCTCAACTATATTGCATGTTTGTTGACAGTGTAACAATGGGGGCTGCCTGGTGGAGTTAGCCCAACAGTTGGCAGTCATTATGATTGGCAAGCAAATGATCAACAACGCACAGGAAATCATCGTACCGTAAGCTACTTCACAGTTTATATATTGAACAATCAAAATGATTGTTGCATCATGTACCATTTCTCAATTTGACAAAATAAAATGATTGTTACAATGTGTAACATTCGTTAACCTAGTGAATAAATTCGACCAATGAAATTGCTTGTCAAAATTTGACTGAACAAATGAAAATGCTTTTTACAATGTAAACCATTTGTGAGTTGAGACAGAGTGTTTAAATTGTACAATGTACCAAGTTGTATTATATTGTGCGATAGAGTTGAGGTCTCATATATTGACCAAATGTGCAGTTTGCACAGGCTTATCAGTGAGGATACTTTTTGCCTGAACTGGATGTTTGTTTAGAAGATACTTCATTCAAACAAGAATTTCAATAAAAGCAGAAAGTTTCAGCCTTGATGAGCTTGTGCGGACTGCACTAATCTTGGACTACACTTTACGCTCATTCATTAAGCCCAGTTTTCTCGGAACAAGGCTCAACTATTGATTCTTGTGTGTTTCAGGAAGGTGAAGGCATTCTTTCATCGTATGAAGATCAAGGTGGACAAATCTCGCGTCCAGTCACGTTGGGAGGAAGATTACCAGCTGATAGAGAATGAGGGACTGTTTGCAGAGTACCTTGAAATGGGTGGGTTGAAGCTTTGAAATGGGTGGGTTGTAGCCTTAAAATGGGTGGGTTTTAGCCCCCTCAAAATGTTTGGGAACAGTTATATTTGATGTTGTTTAAAGTTTTATTTCTTAAATTCTAAGATTTCTTTGGTCAAAATTTCTTCAAACACTCATTACCCCTCTCTTTGTTGCAGTTTTGCAGTTTGGGTTCATTACAATCTTTGTGGCAGCCTTTCCGTTGGCTCCCTTGTTTGCTCTCCTCAATAACTGGGTGGAGATACGACTCGATGCCCAAAAGTTTGTCAGTGAAACCCGCAGACCGGTGGCTGACCGAGCGCAGGACATTGGTGTCTGGTTCTCCATTATGGATGGACTGGCTCAGATAGCTGTCATTAGTAATGTAGGAACCAGTCTTGTGTCTGTACACATTGTTTCTGTATGTATGCTCCAACTTTCAGTACATTTTCATCACCTGACATCATTTTAATATTTCCCTTAGTTTGGCAAATGACTTATTCCAATAGGCCTTATAAATGGAAATGGATGGACAAGGCTTCTTTCACCAAAGGCATCAGAATTTATTGAAAGCAGCATTTTGCTTAACATATATCATTTATCAATTAACATAGTTCATTTAAATCTATTTGTGTTTCATGAGGACCAATTTATATGACAAAGTAATACAATAAAATTTAATGGAGATGCATCTACTGTTATATATTATCCCTAACTTGTTAATACTTTTTATCCACCAGCACATCTATTCGCCCCTATGTGTTTGCAGGCATTCTTGATTGCATTTACATCAGAGTTCCTACCTAGATTGCTCTACCAGTATCAGTATAACTGGAACCTGGAGGGGTACACAAACTTCACACTGGCAATGGCCCCTAATGGGACCCTCAGTCAGCCATGCAGGTATGTTACTCCAATTTTACCCACACCAGGGTCTTTTATGTGATAATCACTCAAATAAACTGCACCTTGGTCATGGCCCCTAATGGGACCCTTAGTCATTTATTTAAGTAGTCACACCAACCTCACCTCTACCATGGTCCCGAATAGAATCCATGAACACACTGGAACAAGCGTATTCATTCTTTGAACTCTGGTAAAGCATGTATTTAAAAAAACAAAACAAAAACAAAGTCATACTTAATCCTTGTTTGTTCACATTTTGAATACAAGAAGAACTATTGACATTTGTTAAGACAATATTACGAACCTTGGATATGTTTTTCACTGAAAGCTTTTTATTATGTTACGCAGTGTTTCGCTCAAAGTAATTCAGCTATTATTTGAAGTAATCTTGATTTTAAAGTGATTACATCTTGATATAATTATTTGAGCCTAGTTCTAGAAAAATGGTCTTAATTCATGTAAGTTAAGTGTTGAGTTAAGTGTTGAGTTAAGTGTTGAGTTAAGTGTTTTCCTAGATTATCACGTGCAGTCTGCACAGACTAATCAAGGACAAAACATTCTGCCTTAACTGGATTTTCTTTTAGAAGAGACTGCCTAAAAACAGAAAAATCCAAAAAATTGGAAAGTTTGTCCCTGGTTAATCTGGCACAACACTTCAGGCATATGCATTAAGCTCATCTTTCCCAGAATTAGGCTCATTTGCAATTGTTCTGTGTTGTATTTCCAGGTACAAGGGATTCCGAGACAATGAAGGCAACTACACCATGTTTTTCTGGCATTTATTGGCTGTCCGTCTTGCCTTCGTCATCGCTTTTGAGGTACCCAGTTGTGTTCATTCCACTCTATGTGCCTCAAATCTTTGTTAGCACTTAAAATGTGAGCCACATTCTTGGACAACTGGGCTTAATGCATGTATATAAAGTGTCATCTCAGATTAGCCTGTGTAGTCCGTACAGGCCAATCAGGGATGGCACTTGTGTGCCTTAACTGGATTTTCATTAACCCTTTGCATGCTGGGAAATTTGTCGTCTGCTAAAATGTCGTCTGAAGAATTTCTAAAATCAGCATTTTCTTCTATTTTTTTTCAAAGAATACTATCAGAATAGCAAACAGTTTGGATCCTGATGAGACGCCACGTTCTGTGGCGTCTCATCTGGATCCAAACTGTTTGCAAAGGCCTTCAAAATTCGGTTCCCGCACTGAAAGGGTTAAGAACAGACCTTAAAAGGGACCGTCAACTATGAATGACGAAAAAAGATAAGTTCTTAAATGACATGTTGTTTTACAATTATTAGTGTATATTGATTAAAATACCACGACTGGTAAATAACATTACTTGAAAAAAGTTGTTAAGTTTTCATATTTTCATATATTCTGTAATAAAATTGTACTGGGTATGTGTACCAGTTAACTAAAAATAATGCAAGTAGATTGATCATCATCGTCACATGCTAAACCCAGGAATGCAAAATGTGCACGCGTAGCGAGTTGTATTTGTTTTATATATAAAATGATCTTCTTGCGTTATTAATAGTGTGTATATCATAAGTCACATATTTTCGCGATGTACTTTCGATTTCATATCCCGAAATTTTATTACCGAATATACTGAAAAAATGAGCATTTTTCAAGAAATGTAATATACCAGTCTGGGACGACTTTTTACGCACATGCATTAAGCCCAGTTTTCCCAGAATGAGGCTCATATTGTTTTAAAGTACACTTCAACACCGTTATTTCGAACACCGATAATCCGCAGTCACCGTTATTTCGAAGTATTTTTCGGGTCCTGAATGTGGTTCTTCTTTGTTCAATGTAAAATTTCATCGTTTATCCGAACTTCGTCAAACCGAAGAAATCGTTAATTCGAAGTGATTCTGTCGGTCCCAACACTATTAATTCGCACCTTATTATCAATCTTTAATCCGAAGTCAAAACTGCAAAACACTGAGCGTAATTTCACACCTATGTCGTCTGCGCGTTGCGCGTCAAAAGCCGATAATTACACCTTTGTTGTTTGCGCGTAGCATGTAAATTTTATAATGTCGTCAAAAGTCGACGACGAGGCAGACAACACAAGAATGAACATGATATCTAATCAACGTGTGACCACATGCATCAACGACGTAAGGCGAGCAAAACACGGGCACAAGTGAGTTCTTCAATGTCCTTGACAAAGGAGAAATATGTTACACGCGTCCAGTTTAGTGCTGCTAACGCTGGTGTGCAGAGAGACATCGCGTCTTATTAAAAAATTTTTTTATTAATTTCCGTAAATGTATTCATATGTATTTACATGTATGATGTGCTATTCATGATATTTTATATGTTCTGTAATTAGAGAAAAATAGAAAAAGAAGAAAAAGAATCGTTTTATTCCTCCGTTTGTAACAAGTAGAAATCTATTGCTATCTGACTTGTTTACGTTTTTAGATATGACAATTATTAAAAGTACAGTGTGACCAAACCATGTGAATTCCACAACGTTTTATTTTACAGAATCAAAGAAGTCATCTGTCAAATGTTTATTTTGAATTATCGTTAATCCGAAGTTTTTTTAACGGTCCCGATGACTTCAAAATAACGATGTTGAAGTGTATTCTATGTGTAAAAGACCAGTAAATGAACATTGTATATTAGGTCAATATTACTTCAAACACTGTATTTATGAATTTGTATTTTGAATTATTTTCTTTTTTCCGCAAATTTTCCATCGTCATATTTCAGCACGTGGTGTTTGGTATCTGCCGCCTGATTGACATCCTGGTTCCCGATGTCCCAGAAAGCCTCTCTCTGAAGATCAAACGTGAGCGCTACCTCGCCAAACAAGCACTAGCTGACACGGACACCATCATGCAGGTAGGTGGAGGGCGCACATATTTTTTTTTTACTTTTCTTTCAGGATCAAACACTGTATTTCTTAGACTTCAGATACATGTTTGCATATAATGGTTTCAGATTTTTAAACACTATGTATTTATTTTACTGTAATTGTTTAAAATTTGTTAAAGTATTTTTGTTTTATTGTATTGGCTTTTTCAAATATTTAATTAGCCTTTATTGAAAAAAGTTTTATTTTTATTTGTTATGCCCATCTACAGATGCCGGGGGCTTATAGCTGCTACTGGGCTATCAGTTTGTTTGTAATGTTTTAACCCTTAAAGCGCTGGAGCTGAATTTTAAAGGCCTTTGCAAACAGTTTGGATCCAGATGAGACGCCACAGAACGTGGCGTCTCATCAGGATCCAAACTGTTTGCTATTCTGATAGTGTTCTTTGAAAAAAATCGAAGAAAATGCTAATTTTAGAAATTCAGCAGAAGACATTTTAGCAGACGACAAATTTCCCAGCATGCAAAGGGTTAATCTGTTCATTGACTTGTTCTTGCATCTGTATGTGGTTAACCCAAAGTAACTTATTTCATATAATATATTATTGATGATGCCTTTGTACTTTATTAATGGCCCTCTCTCCCTTCCTGACCTCATTGCAACCTTGACATTGACCTACTAATTGATCGACCAGAAGGTCCAAATCTGATTGATAACCATAATAGAGCATTTTTATAACATCAATACCGCCTTCTTCAAAGCTTTGAACACTTTCTTCAATGCTTTGATACTTGCATTGATTTTATCTATGAACACTTCTTGAGGTCCCCGTGGCGTAGTGGATATGGTGTCCGCTTAGTGTTGGGGAGATAACAGTCTAGAATCCTGACAGTGGGAGCATGTTTAAGATCTCCGCCATAGAGAGAACTGATTTTAGTTCTAGAAAACGGACCCAAGAGCGTTTCAAAAAAGCCTTATGCTTTCTATGCAAAGGTTAAAAATAAACTATGAACACTTGTTAACATCACCTGACTATTTTGACCTCAACATTGACCTACTTTTGACTTAGACTTACTCAAATGGCTGATAAGGCTTCGACAGTGGGCAGATATTATTGAAAGCAGCGTCTTTTTAGCGAGGCTGTTTTCGGAGAAAACCCGAGCTATTGTCATAGCCAGCTCGACGTCCGATGTCCGCCGTAGGTGTCGTGTTAAAACCTTACATTGGCTCTAAAATCAAATTGCTTCCACCTACAACTTTGAAACTTCATATGTACATGCACCTTGATGAGTTCTACACGCCACACCCATTTTGGGGTCACTAGGTCAAAGGTCAAGGTCACTGTGACCTCTAATATCAAACTTTAACATAGGCTCTAAAATCAAAGTGCTTCCACCTACAACTTTGAAACTTCACATGTAGATGCACCTTCATGAGTTCTACATGGGTGCATCTACACCCATTTTTGGGTCACTAGGTCAAAGGTCAAGGTCACTGGGCCCCCTAATATAAAACTTTAACATAAACCTTAACATTGGCTCTAAAATCAAAGTGCTTCCACCTACAACTTTGAAACTTCATATGTAGATGCACCTTTATGAGTTCTACACGCCACACCCATTTTGGGTCACTAGGTCAAATGTCAAGGTCACTGTGACCTCTAAAAAAAAATAATTCTGACAAGCTTTCGCAGCCGAGCGTGGCACCCGTTATGAGGTGCTCTTGTTTTGTTAGCTCATCTATTTTTTGAAAAAAAATTATGAGCTATTGTCATCACCTTGGCGTCGGCGTCCGGTTAAGTTTTGCGTTTAGGTCCACTTTTCTCAGAAAGTATCAATGCTATTGCATTCAAACTTGGTACACTTACTTACTATCATGAGGGGACTGGGCAGGCAAAGATAGATAACTCTGGCGTGCATTTTGACAGAATTATGTGCCCTTTTTATACTTAGAAAATTGAAAATTTTGGTTAAGTTTTGCGTTTAGGTCCACTTTTCTCAGAAAGTATCAATGCTATTGCATTCACACTTGGTACACTTACTTACTATCATGAGGGGACTGGGCAGGCAAAGTTAGATTACTCTGGCATGCATTTTGACAGAATAATGTGCCCTTTTTATACTTAGAAAATTGAAAATTTTGGTTAAGTTTTGTGTTTAGGTCCATTTTATTCCTTAAGTATCAAAGCTATTGCTTTCATACTTGCAACACTTACTTACTATCATAAGGGGACTGTGCAGGCAAAGTAATGTAACTCTGACTGGCATTTTAACAGAATTATGTGCCCTTTTTATACTTAGAAAATTGAAAATTTGGTTAAGTTTTGTGTTTAGGTCCACTTTATTCCTACAGTATCAAAGCTATTGCTTTCATACTTGCAACACTTATTAACTATCATAAGGGGACTGTGCAGGCAAAGTTATGTAACTCTGCCTGGCATTTGGACGGAATTATGGGCCCTTTATACTTAGAAAATTGAAAATTTGGTTAAGTTTTGTGTTTTGGTCCACTTTACCCCTAATGTATCATAGATATTGCTTTCATACTTGGAACACTCACAAACTATCATAAGGGTACAGTAAAAGGACAAGTTGCATAACTCTGGTGGTCATTTTTACGGAATTATGGCCCTTTTTTGACTTAGTAACTTTGAATATATGGTTAAATTTTGTGTTTCGATCCACTTTACTTCTTAAGTATCAAGGCTATTTCTTTCAAACTTCAAATACTTTCATGCTATCATGAGGTTACTGTACCTGGCAAGTTGAATTTTACCTTGACCTTTGAATGACCTTGACTCTCATGGTCAAATTATTACATTTTGCTAAAATTGACATAACTTCTTTATTTATGATTAGATTTGATTGATACTTTGACAAAACTACCTGACATACCACAATAGACTCCACCCAAACCATCCCCCGTGCCTCCCCCCTACACCCCCCTATTTTTTTTTTTTTAAGATCATCTTACAAATGACCACCACACCCTCACCTTTACCCCCACCCACCCCACCCCACCCCCCCCAATTTTTTTTTTAAAAGGTTAAAAAACCA